>NC_092621.1:5720000-6020000 GCF_047663525.1 Anas platyrhynchos
AGTTGCCCCAACTGCACATGAAGCTACACAGCAACAGAAAGAAGAAAATTAAGAAAAAAATCCTCCCAGAACAGGGCAATTTATACCAGGGAAAATTCACTCACCTCTCTCTTGGAAAACTTAGGTCTTTTATGTGTGTACGTGTGTGAGTGTATGTTCATTCTCCAATTTTCATGAAACTAGTTTCCTGCCCTGGTTTTTGAAGAGGCAAGAGATGGCAGTATTGACACATCTATGAAAGAGAGCGGTTCATTGACCAAACTAGAATATTAGGATTCTTCTTCACATTTCATTTTTACAGTTCATTTTTTTTCCTTTTTTTTTTTTTTAATTCCCACCCTCCACATATAACGTATTAAAAACAAAAACAAAACAAAAAACACTGTTCTCCCCATCATCCCCCTAGAAAAAAAAAAATAATAATAATAAAATCTCCCCCTCTGCTGCTGTGAAACCAAGGAAAATAAATAGATGGGATTATCTGTAAAGATTCTGTGCTATGTTGAAATAAAGACTCAAAAAACATACAAAAACACAGGGAGAAATGAAGAGGAGTGGGGGGAGGAAACAAGCATGATAAATTACTGATTACTAAATGGAATTGTTTCAATCAGGAGCTTTAAGAAAATGAAAAGGGAAAAATGAACTTGCTTCTTTCCTTGATTCTAGCTTTTTGCAAGAAGATCAAAGAGATTTATGACCTGTGTCTCTTTAAGTCTGATGCCAGAAAAGAACATGTTCTCATTAATAGTCATTTTCTCATCAAAATAGAGTTTTTATGCAGACAATGTGCAAAGCTTTTATAAAGCTGATTGTTGACAAAATTTTCAATAAGTTTCAGTGCAATGAATGGCACACAGAGAACAAAACTAAAAGGGTGGTTGATACCTTTTATACATTCTGCAGGTAAAATCAAGCCTGTTTTCAGACCATGACCCACCAGTGAAATCTTGTGAGAATGACAACTGCATGAGCTTTTAAAGTGAGAACTTCAATTTATCAGGTGGAGTTTGGAGTAAAAGTCAATCGACTAAACAAAAACATCAACAACAAACAGACAAAATCTATCTGTTTCTCTGAACTTCAGGAAAACTTCTTATAACTGAAAATCTTGAGAAAATCAAGTTTTCTCTTGAGAATTACCATGCATTCAGGTTTCAGATGAATTAGTAACACAGATAGCTGGGGACAATCTCCCATGGTATATTACTACATAATTAGTTACAATATGGGGATTTTATGCCTCCTACCAGACTCGAGAGACCAGATATTGGGTGAAATGGGCCTTTTTTTTTTTGTTTTGTTCTGGTATGCTGGTCCTTGTTACCAGAACAGCCATTCTCATTCTGGTTAGATAGCATTTTATAATCCTAAATAATAAGGTTTTCTGTAAATATAAAATCAGTACATATAACAATGTTTTCAGTCACAGAATGATATTAAAGAGGGGGACAATGTATTCTGAGTTTGAGGTTAGGGTGAGGACCTGGTCTCTGTCTTACCTTCTTGTGGTCCATGTCGCAACAACAAGTCTGGATAAGAAGATTCCTGCTCCTGTCTTCCCTCAAAAACTTGTGCTATGGTTGTCTTTATTGGCCTGTTCTTTTTTACACACTAACCTTTCTCTGATGAGGTCTGATTTAAAAGAGGTTTCAATCTGTCATCAATCTTTCCTGTAGAGTAAGTTTTTGCTCTTCATGTTTAAAAAATTTTCACGAAGAAGTTTTCACTGAGGTAGTTTGGAGGTCTGTAATGAGGAGGTGGTAACTTCCTTGCATCCCCTCCTCAGGAAGTTGCAGAGAGCGAGGTCACCTCTGAGCCTTCTTTTCTCCAGACTGGACAACCCAAGTGGCCTCAGCCTCTCCTCATATGCCTTTCAGCCCTCTTACCAGCTTTGTTTCTCTCCTCTGAACACTTTCAAGTACCTTAACAACCTTTCATATTGTGGAGCCTGGAACTGCACACGCTATTCAAGGTGAGACTACCCCAACACTAAATAAATATGGTGGGAGAAACATCTCCTTTGACTGGCTGGCTATGCTGTGTGCAATGCATTGAAGTACTACAGTATTACAAATGTGGCTGTACTGGGTCTGGCTGGAATGTTAACTTTCCCTGCAGCAGCCCATACAGTGCTGTGCTCTGCACTTGTAGCTAGAACAGCAATGTTATCACACCAGTGTTGTGTCTGCTGCTGAGCAGTGCTGGCATGGCATCAAGACTCTCTCTAACCCTCCTAGGGTGTGGGCAAAAGAGTGAGAAGAGAAAATCACCAGGGCAACTAACCTAAACCAACCAAAGGGATATTCCATACTATATGATGTCACACTCGGCAATAAAAGGTGGAAAAAGGAAGGGGAGGGGAGCTCTCACTGAGAAAATATCTATCCTCCCGAACACTGGCTATGTGTGTTGAGGCCTTACTTCAAGGACGTGGTCAAACGTCACTCATTTGTGGGAAGAAGAGAGTAATTTCTTTCCTCTGCACTTCCACACAGCCTTTACTTGTTTTGTTTTGTTTTTCCCTTTTCCCCTTTTCCCCTTTTCCTTTTTTTTTTTTTTTTTTCCCCTTTAGTTAAATTGTTTAGTTAATAATAATATTTCCTTAATAATTATTATTTATTTTCCCTATAATTAAATTATCCTTATCTCAACCCATGATTTGTTCTTTATTTTACTTCTTCCCCTCCTCGTTTAAGGAGGGGAAGTAAGAGAGAGGTTGTGGTGTTTAGCTGCCTAGCACAGTAAAACTACCACAGTAGCCCATCTAGTTCAAAGGTAGTTTTACGGTATTGCTCTGTAGTGCAGGCGCCCTTGGAAGGGTAGAAATGGATTCCTGGTCTGTGGTTACAGAAGCAATTGAATCCTTTGGGTTTCTGAGTACTTTGCCTGGCAGAAAAGTAGTTTTAATATATTCCCACTCTCTGCACTGTATATGCAGGGTTTGCTATGTAAACACACCTATCTGCGTGCAAGCATGTATATAAATATATAGAGAGAGACATGTTTCTAGGGCTGAGCTGTAGACCAGACTAGTGCAAAACAAGGAAAATCATTTTTAAGGCCCTGTTTCTATGAATTCTGTCTCTCCCTTGTTTGTCTCACAGTTCTTCATACTATCTCATCTTGACCTTTCATACGAAGGCAGGAACAAACAAGCAATCATGAAAAAGAACAGGAAAGCTGTCTATTAACAGGCTTTGCCACTGGAAGAAATGTAACTTCTAATTACACCCTCAGGAAACACCAGTGGCTCAGTATTCCTGCAGCACTCAGCAATACACACAAAACTCTTTCTCCTTCTGCACTTACTGTGTCATAATTTGCCATATTTTTGTTCTGAGGTAATGTAGGTCTGCATACATCAGCTCTCTACTTGTCTAGGGAAACTCTTCCTTCCATTTGAGGAGCTCCTGTCTCCTATCACAACACCTGGAAGGAAACCACAGCTACCCTGTTTGCAATAATGGCTTAGAGTCCTGGTAGAAGAGCAAGGAAAGAGACACGTTTGTTTAACCAGCTGTGAAACACTGAAATAAGAAAATGCTATCATACAAAGTACATAACCACAGGAGCTTTCACCTGGATAGCTAGGTTGCTTAGAGTTATTTTACATTTGCCTCTATCAGCCAGCAGTAGAGACTGTGTTGGCAGAGAAGAGCAAGTTTAGATAGAGGTAAAATTATAGAATACTATAATGATATTTATTTCCAAAGTGTGATTCATGCAGCTGGAAAAAATCTATGTAGTAAGATACAGCAGAGCATCCAGTAATGAACTGAGGAAAAAATAATGTTATCATTCCCAGCCCTTAAGGAACTTTCTAGTACAAGAAGACAAGGAAATACTTCACTTAAGTTTGAGTAGAGAATGTGACACGTTTTTCAACTAAATGCCTTTTTTTTTTTTTTTTTTTTAGCATATTGTTCAGCATATCTTCAGCATATTCATTTCAATTCAGTCAGAATTTGGCTGACAAGAACTTGAAGGGCAGTAAAAGATTTGGCCTGTGCTAGTGTCCTAATTTTCTAAATCATTGCAAGTATAATAGATTAGTCATAATAATTCCTAGTGTTCAATGTTTCGGTACACCATCAAAAACTCCTGACTTCATCACATTCTAATTTCATCACACTCATCAACTGACAAAAGCGACATAAGTAAAGAGCAGCCAGGAAGTGTGTAGAATAACAAGCAAAGACAGTTCTTTGTATGGAATTAATGGCTGAAGCAACCAACGAAGCCCTGTGCAGATACGAAAAGAACATGTGGAATGTTTTGTGAGTGCTGAAAAACACTTAATGCCAATAATCTCCTTTTCCTTGCTTTAGTGCATTTTTCCTCCCTCTCTCCCTCCCCCCCTCCCTCCTTTCCTTCCTTCCTTCCTTCCCGCCTTCCTTCCCGCCTTTCTTCCCGCCTTCCCTCCTTCCCTCCTTCCCTCCTTCTCTCCTTCCCTCCTTCCCTCCTTCCGTTTTCTTTCTTTGTTTCCTTTGCTTCTTTCTTTCAGTGCTCTTTGGCAGAATTCTTTATCCACAAACTCAATGCATCCGGGTCCACCAGGAGATGAGTTTTCCCTAAGAGCAATGCATTTCAATTGAGTGACTGGTGACCAAGTATGAGGATTCTAGGTTTTAAAAGATGCTATAAGAACTATCAAATACAGAGCCAGAATATGTCTTAATTAAGGTAAAATTATTTATCATTATCAGAATCATAAGGATATAATTCTGATTTATTCACCTGCTCTGTATTTTAACATCATAGTTGTGAACATATTGGCAGTAAAAGTACTCCCATTTTAAATTCATAGAGAAAAGTCATTGTCCCAAACAAACAAAGCAAAAGATATAGTATTTTTAACTCTTTTCTTTTTCATAAATAGGTGCTGAGTTTCATTTTCAAGTCACAGTGATTGTTGTAATACTACAGTTCTGAAACAAAGAAATTGCTGTGCCTTAGACTTCCAACTATCATTTTCCAGAGCAAGACATAGACAGACTACTCTTTTACATCCTTAAAACTTATTTTTAGAAGGTAGGGGTGTATTATATAGATAATTAAATACTACTACAAGTTTTTAGATTCTGTAGTTAAAAGCTCTGACTCAAGCCTAGCGATAGATAAACTTTTACTGAAGTATGTGTTAATGTATTCATATAAAGATATGCCTTCCAAACAGGGTGTGTAGCTTACAATACCTCCAACTGTAGTCATAGACATACAGCTATACAGTTTTATCAAACAGAAACAGGGTTAGGAGAATTAATATTTTGCTCCCTCATTTCAAAGCTTGCGTAATAGAAGCAGGTAGTTGACTGGTATCCATTTTGATTTAGGAATGGAAGACACTGAAGAGATTGCACATATATTAATTCATAAGGTGAAATAGTGAGATGCAGAATCCTCTCTAATATTTTTGATATAGCAGTGAGATCAGTCCAGCAGTTCAGACATATTTTATAACAGGAATGAATAGATGGATGTTCCTGTAATATTCACAAGCCTTCATAAAGCACTTTTTATTCATAAAATGTTTTAAAGTAAAAATACAGGCCATCATCTAAATATTTTAGATGGGTAAACCAAGGCTCAGGGAATTAGTATGTATATAAAAGAAGCGATCTAGCCAGTATCACGTAGGACATCCCTGTATGAGTCACAGCTGGAAATCAGCTTTCCTACCTGATTTCTATCAAGTTTATATTCTTTCACCAATATACAGGGGTGGTGATGGGAAGAACAAGCTTTTTGTTTGTTTGTTTGTTTGTTTTTGTTTTGTGTGTGTATGTGTCACAGTTTATGTGATTTATTTCATAATAGATCAATTTATTTGTCTTTTTGTGCATGTGTGTAATTTTTATATTCTTTTATTTTTAGTTTTATTGTTTGTTTGTTTGTTTTAAACTGGTAACTTCTTTTTGCAAAGGTAGCATAAAACTGCACAGATATTGCTTTGTCCATCCATCTGTCTAAGCCTCAGGGCCTGATTGTCATTTTCACTGAGACTACTTTATACTGCTCTAACCATGTCAATGAACCTTACAGTCATGGCCATAAATGTAATTTACACCTACTTGAGAGCTTCTATGCTTTGCCAGAAAGATGTATTTTAGGAAGAAAAAGGCCCTAATATCCTTTGAAATCTAAATGTTGGTCTCTTTTGTAGGAGCATTACTTGCATATTCAACTGTACAACCTAGCAGATTTAGGAAACCTGCTGTTTCTGATGTTCCTGACAGGAAAATTCCAAAGTATTTCCTATTCTTAATCCAAAAATTATAATGGTCATTTGGATTAGCTTGTAAGACAGTAACACAAAGATAAGAGCATGGAAAGAAAAATAAATAGCAACATCCATCTGGAATGCCTAAGAACATTTTACTACCTACATGATCATGACCTTTATAACAAAGCAAGAATGCACCAATGCAAGAATGCAAGATGTGGTACACAGCAAGTTCTAATTAGTAGATGGACCTCTTAGAACTGGAGTTTTAATTCTCTATAGTCTAACTCTCCAGTGTATTTGACTCCAATAGGAAACATAACATGGACCAGCACCTATGGTGCAACTTCCTATCACTCTGGGAAGATTGCTGGACCAATACATATTGCTGGACTAAAGGACTGAGTTGGAGACTATCCCCATTTATTAACAGTCGTCATTGAGTTTATTTATCAGTTTCTATTATGACTGCCATATATTTGTCTGTCTAATGCAGTAACCTATATCCAGCTACAGTCAGTAGAAATAGATGCAGAATATTCTCAAAAAAAAAAAAAAAAAAAAAAAAAGGTACTTGCAAATCAGTACCATCAATCAAACTATGAAGTTAAACATTTCTTTTAAACATTTCTTTCATCATATTTCACTGAGACTTTCTCTTTCTGTCCATAGATTTTGGTTAATCCTTTTTGATATTTGTTATCCCTTTGTATCAGCAATGTCCCGTGTCAAAGAGTTCCATAAATCAGTCATGAATAATGCTTTCATGTTCATTAGTCAAGAATGAATTGTCTTTCAGATTCAATGAATATCTACTTCTTTTTTAAGGGGTTTATTCTTTATGCCAACCAGCATCTGACGTATTTTTACTTTGTCTTTTTTAATGTACGTCAGAATTCTCCCAAATTACAATGCAGAATCAAATAGATCACTGATCTATTGGGTACTGGTCTGTTCTTCTTTCTCAATTTTTTCTATTCCTGATGGAAACCCATATCTCAGTAAAGTTATGTGGTAAGCACTCTCAATTTTTACTGAAGCTGATGAAACCAAAGACCAGTGACTGTGAAGCTAATCAGGCACTTCAAAGTCTTCACACTGGGAATTTACTGGCAACCAGATTAAAAAGTCAAAATGATCCCTTTGTAAAATTGAGAAGTAAGGGACCTCCTACAGAAGCCCATGTGGGTATGCACGAGACCACAGCAAAATTCTCCCAGGACAACTAAATATACTCTATCCTGAAGCTGCATTTAATCTGTTATCAAACTTTTCCTTTTACTACAGAACACGATGTATCTCTTTCTTAGGTATGTCAATTGGAAGAGAAAGATTTTAACAAGGATCTTGAAGTCTCTTCCCAAACTAAGTCCTCTCTTAAAGCCATGGCTTTAAGCAAGAATATCAAATGAGCATCCAAGTTAGGCACAGGTCTTACCACCTGTCTTCAGTTTCATAAAGAAGCAAAAAACAGAAATCTGTTTGCTGCTTGAATCCTGCAAAATGTGCCCATGTGCCAATAACTTTATTTTCTGGCCTGTTAATGTTAGTTCTTCCACCTTTCCACAATTGCCCGTCACAGCTGAGTTCCTTGTCCACCACCCAAATTGGGATATCATCAGCTCTCTGTAGAAATCATCCCAGTGGGGACACTGTTGAAATGCAAACAGCAGCCTGGGCTCAAAGTTAGCCTGAATTCTGTGCTTTTCATTAGCAGAATCATATATTGTGTGAACTTGGGCAAGGCACTTAATTTTTCTGTCTGAACCTGTAAAATGTAAATAAAGGAAGGAAACAATGTTTCCTTCCTCACACATTTCCTCCAGTTCATCTGTTTGAAACCTCAGTCATATAATGGACTTAGTGTTGGAAATGACCTATTGTGAGTTAGTTGCAAGATCAGGGCTACAGATAGTAAAATCCTCTCAGAAAGGACTTGTGCATGTATGTGTGTTTTTAGTTTGTCTGTTTTTTGTTTGTTTGTTTGTTTGTTTGTTTTTTTCATAACATCTACTAGACTGGGGTCCTGATCTTAATTGAGGCCCCTAGACCCTAACCTAGGTTTAAGCCAGTAAAAATAATATTACATCTACTATCCAGGTAATGGGAGCAGATAAACGGCCAGCTTCTCACTTTCCCTGAGTCTCTTGAAGACCACGGTAGTTTTTGATCAAGATTTATCTGTTAGTTTTTAAATCTCTCTCTGTTTCTTTTTAAGGCTCAATAGGCTAAATTCATAGCAGAGATTGGCCAAATTATCTTTTATATATATATATATATATATATAATTAGTTATATATTAGTATATTATATATATATATATAATTATTTATATATTAGTTATTTTTATTAGAGGCAAATTAGTATATTTATTATTTTATTATTAATGTTTTTTATGCCATTCAGACTAGAAAATCCAGAAAGAAATGGATTAAGGTCAGAGATGGTTTTGAACCTCAGACTTTTCTAATTATTCTCTCTCTTTCCCTCTCTCTCTCTCCCCTTCTCTCTTCTGGTTTCTTTCTGTTGTTTCCTTCCACGGCCTGCTTGCATGCCAATAAATCACTTCCCTGTCAGCAGGACTACCCAACAATTTGCAGCAAATTTGCTATCCAACAATTTGCAGCAAATACGTCTGTGAACAAATGAAGGAAAAACTTCATTCTTGCTGTAGCATTCTGTCTCTTTCTGATATTAGAGCAAAACAGAAAACAATGAAGAAAGAAGGGAAAAACAAATGAACAAACAAACAAAAAACCTTGAATCATAAGCTCTCCACACATGTAAACCCAGTACTTAGTACACAGCCTCGTCACCTTGACATTTATTTAGCTTGCTGGAGACTCATGTGCCCTCAGTCAAAGCTAATTAACACTTAATTGACTTCATGAGAATTTTGTTCAGCAGTTCTGATTTGCCACTCATTGTGAAACATGTAGCTGTAACTTTTGAGAGCTCAGCAATTGTGGGAGGTTTGGCAGGTGTCAGGGGAGTAGGAGAGGGAAGGGGAAAAGGGGAATGTAGGAGTTTCTGTCTCGCTCTTTTTTTTTTTTCTTTCTCTGTCTCTCATTGAAACTGATACAAGGGCACAAGAGTAACAAAAGAAGGCATTCAATAAATTGTCATTGTGCATACATTTTATTTAGCCAAAAGCACAATTTACACTAGCTGAAGTTTGATTGATCTGTTGATAAACACTAATGTTTTGCAGTTGACAATTTTCTGTGTTAATTTCCTTAACTTTGGCAGGACTGGCTGGCAGGACCCTATAAATAGTATCAGTGTCATCATCCTTTTTAAGTTATTAATGAGCCATCGTGTTTATAGAGGTTGGGATTTGGGGACAGGCTGTGCTTGACTGCAGTTTCTGACATTGATGCTTTAGCAGTTGGAACTGGGTCTAGATTAGAACAAGTAGGGGAAAAAATGGATAAGAAAAAAGAAAAAAGCTTAGTGCTAGCCAAAAGCATTTGGAGTGGACAAAAACTGTTAATAATTAAAAGATAATTAAAAGTATATAGAAAATTACAGTACACCATGCACAATCTGCTCTGCTGTTGCTGCCATTTGAAATATATGTCTGGGTAATTTTCTTTTCACCTGTGATAAAAAATTTATTATTATTTTTTTCCACCCCTCCTTCACACTGAACTGTGCATTAGCCTGTGTCCAGACTTTCATGACTGCCAAGGACTGACAAGACACTAGAGAAGACATTACTAATTAATGAGGCCAAGCTATCTACTGCCTGGATTCACAGCAACTTCAGTCAAAGCTGCCAGACATGTAAGTACATGTTTGGACAGCAAAGTCCTTCTCCAATTGTGGTGTTCTAGTGAGATGTTAAATATTTGCCCAGTATTAAGTAGAAGACGCTTTGTGCTAGCAAGTTTTGCTATTTTGAACCCCTTGGCAAGTCACTGAATCTATGTCTTATGTGTAGGCTCAGATGGGCACATCTCAACCTTCTTCCTCCACTGAGTAAGCAACAATCTCATGAGGATGTAGTGGCCTCCAGACTCTCTAAGAAATTCTAGGTGCATCCTGTATGTTCCCATAGGATGACACATGCCAGGAGAGCAGCTTCTTGTCTTTCCACAGGACATCAACAACCCTGGGTACAAACAGTTCTGCCAGATTCTGCTAAACTCTGATTCTTCCACTGCTTGAATATACAAAATGTTACCTGCCTGAACCATTTTGTACTCTTTGGAAATTTCCCTTTTTCTTCTTTCATCCATTATTTTATATATGAACATATATTATTTAAAATTTACAGGACCTTTTCCTTAAATATAAATATATACATGTATATGTGTGCCATAACCCTCCCACCACCACCCCCCCACTAGCACAAGTGTGCTTACATGTATGTATATACACAAACCCAAATTTATTAAAACAAAACAAGACTTTGTAGAATGTGCTCCTGGAGCACCCGAGAGTGCTTGAACCTGAAGTGAACCTTCAGTCCATTGTGCTGTAGTAGAGCTGATCTGAGTTGAAAAAAAGCCCAGACCTCACATGCTATGAGCACCAGCTTCTCAGCAGCTTGAAAGATCCACTCCTTTTGATTTTCACTACTTGCTAAAGTAGGTATATTCTAACAGATACTTGATTTAATGGTTGTCTAGGCTTCTTTTCTAGTCAATGAGCAGAGACAGACACCTTCAAAGTTGCTTCATCCCGCTCAGCATATTTACCTACAAAACAGATAAATTTCCTGGAAAGAAGCTGTGCTTCAGAGAAAGCATGCATTTTGAGAAATATTCATTGTTGAATTGAAGACAGGCCTCTGCTAAACATCTAGGCTTTCCTGGATCAACTTTCTGAGATACCTAGTTATCCCTCTGTATGTTGCAAAACCCAGAATGAGATACCAAGTCTGAATTCCATTTTGAGAATTAAGGGTATAAAGTCTAGTCATTCAAGCATAACATTTTATAAGAACTGATGTTCTTTATTTGATTTAGTTATAAGTTATCAGAGAAAGAAACTATGTTTTAGTATGTGTTTGTATAACACCTCTCACAATATCTTCATTGCCGAAACAGACTAGTACTAACACAAATATACCTAGTCAAAGGATGAACAAACTCTTCTGGACTGGGAGAAGAAAATCTATAACTAAAACACAAAAACACATCTTCCATATTTTCCTTCATATCAGATGATTAATTTGGTAATGTGGTATATGGTAGAAGGCTCAAAGAAAATCTCTGTGAGGAACGAGAATATGCCAATTTAGAATCCAATACGAATTGAACTCGATTGTTCAAGGCTGTCAGAAATACACCAAAGAACAGTTGTGAACTATTACACATGACTTTTATCAGTTAAACTTATTTATTTTTCACATAACCAACCACTAAAACAGACATCAGATACCTCAGGCAACTTACTTCACCTTATTGCAGTAAAAGATTAATAGAGAGTTCAATTATAGAATGATTGGCTAATTTCAATAGCTTGTTTTAGCTATTAAGCCCTCCACAAAGACTTTATGGATGTTCTAATGAATACCCTGCAAGACTTTCAGTGTAATGAAATTTGTATTAAAACACTATAAGGAGTGTCCCACAATGTAAGGTCACTTCCATTTGTTCTCATTACAGCCTTAGAAGGACAAAAGAAGAAACGGAGAATATCTAGCTCTTTTAATTTAATTTTATTTAATTTTAATTTTATTTTATTTTATTTTATTTTATTTTATTTTATTTTATTTTATTTTATTTTATTTTATTTTATTTATTTTATTTTATTTTATTTTATTATTTTATTTTATTTTATTTTATTTTATTTTATTTTATTTTATTTTATTTTATTTTATTTTTTTCCCTGAGGAAAAGTTGGTAATTTTGAGGATGTAACTTGCAATGTTAACTTGTAAGTTACAATATTATTACTGGCTTATGGTGACCTAGAGAACACAATAATATTGCCAAATCGAGCTATAGTGAACAAAACCACCCTTTACATTCCATATAATTTTGTAATTCCCTATGGTTGTATGATTCTGTGACTCTTCAAGTAGTACTGCAAATGCAAATCCAGAGCTTGAGATTTATTTACAGGAGTTGAGGCAGCGAGGTGTAGTTATCCTTAACAACTCATAGAAATCAAGGATAAATGAGGAAGGTCATGATGAAAATTAAAATATTTTGATCATGAAAAGATCATGAGAATTTCATTTGCACCATTTCACAGACGACAACAGGATTGTGACTTGTGAGGAATGTCATAAGAGTCATCCACAAATAAACTCAGTAGCCTGCCCTCAAAATGTGAATCTACACAAGATATCGGTCAGACAAAAGAGATATGAGACATTAGTTATCCAAACATACATATTTTGGGTACTTTGATTCATATTAAATAGCAGACTTTGGTATTAATACAGCTGATATATTAATTTATCACTTATTGTTGTGACCGATGAACAACAGAAACAACAAAACTCCAGTACAATGGATCCTTCTCAGATACATGGTCAGACTCAGTTGATATTTGAACTAATTTCTACAAGATTTTATATAGATTCAGGCTGTGGCTTTACTTATGTGAGTTGTAGTATTGCTGAAGTATGAGAGGGTCGTCTACAGAGGTGAGATGCTTGCAAAAATATCCTGAATCGGTTTTTAAAGTGGATTATTTAAATCTCATTAAACTGTCCTGTGGATACTCTGAGTGATAATTAAACTTACGTTGAATTTACTTAATTCATTTCCAAAGTTACACTGAATTAAGACCAGCTCAAGTTTGAGTAGGTGTACAAACAAAGACTTCAGGTCGTTCTACAGTAAATTCCGTGTTAAATGTAGACTATATTACTGAATGGATCTATGTGGATAAAACCAAGTATAGAAAAATCTCAGGTTTGCTATATTTGGACAAATATTCACGAATAATTAGAATTATTTGGTAAATGCTGTCCCCTTTTGACTGTGAAAGGGTGACAACACAGTTATCCATATATGGCCAGTTATATTGGTTTTGCTCTTAAAATTTTTATCATGGATGGTGTTGTCTCATAATCTAGCAACTTTGAAAATCACAAGAGGATGTATTACAATGAGATTAATTTTAAAAAACTTTGGAATGAGACAGATTTATGAAATTCCTCTCCTCTCCTCTCCTCTCCTCTCCTCTCCTCTCCTCTCCTCTCCTCTCCTCTCCTCTCCTCTCCTCTCCTCTCCTCTCCTCTCCTCTCCTCTCCTCTCCTCTCCTCTCCTCTCCTCTCCTCTCCTCTCCTCTCCTCTCCTCTCCTCTCCTCTCCTCTCCTCTCCTCTCCTCTCCTCTCCTCTCCTCTCCTCTCCTCTCCTCTCCTCTCCTCTCCTCTCCTCTCCTCTCCTCTCCTCTCCTCTCCTCTCCTCTCCTCTCCTCTCCTCTCCTCTCCTCTCCTCTCCTCTCCTCTCCTCTCCTCTCCTCTCCTCTCCTCTCCTCTCCTCTCCTTCATGGGCTACTTACATCCTTACATCTTTGTAGTGCTGAGGGTCCCTCTTCCCTCCTTTCATTTACATTGTTCTGCTATGCACACACTGCTGTACATGTGCTTCCTCCATATGAATTATGTACAAAATCTTCATCTGACTCCATGTCCAGGAGACTGAAGCTGTGAAAGTTATTGGCACTGAAGATGATTTAAGGAACCATTTGATTTTGCTCTGAAATAGACAAGGAGTGCTAAAATGGTTCCATTTTATATCTTTACTGAGGAACAACCATAAACACCTGAAAGCAGTAAATGAAAGGTGAAAAGCAATGGCTTCATACCCGTCTCAGAGTAGATAGCAAGCATTTGCCAGACATCTACGTCGGGGTTCATGTAAGTAAATGTAACTATTACAGCATTGACATCTGTTTCCAAGCTAGTCAGTGTAGGCTGCCTTTATGTTTAGAGGAGAGAAATAGGCACTTCAATGTGAGAATCATCTCACTATAAAATAGATATCTAAAGGAGAGATAAAACTGTGCCCCAACAATGGTTGTTTCTGTCTGCTGATTATATGAGAATACAAGATGATTCTCCTACATGGATTCATACATGGAGCTAGTGAAGAGGAAATGAATCTTACCCTTTTAGTCTGATTGTCTTGCTGCTGTGACACACTACTCTGTTATTTTTTTTCACTTATGATATATTACAACCTTGTTTGCCACAAGTGAGAAATGATTAACACATGAAAGTCTCCTGTAAAGTTAATTTTTAAGATGAAAAAATTCCTGAAGTTTCATTTCCTCATGATGCAGTAACCAGTAAGCAACAGCAGTAAGCTATTTGTTAGGCTTTTGCTTCTCCATTTACAAACATAACAGTAATCCTGTCAATTATAATTTTCCTGACAGGTATTTCCAGAAAGAATGAGTAAGTTACAGTAGAAGAAGTGGAAGAAGTGATTTTAGACAGGTTATCATTACCTGAATAAAAATAATATTTATTCTTACTGCTGATACTAGAATAAGGTGATCATGAGACTTATGTTGACATTCAATCCATTTTGGTTAATTTTTTTTCAGCAATTACTCAAAACCTAAATGTTTGACTGAAGTCTGCTTTGCTTGTATCTGAACTCTGGGTGCCTGATGGTAGGAAAATGAGCCACTGCCCCAGATCATATGCAGTCCAACAGCCT
Source organism: Anas platyrhynchos (assembly GCF_047663525.1). Lineage (NCBI taxonomy): Eukaryota > Metazoa > Chordata > Aves > Anseriformes > Anatidae > Anas > Anas platyrhynchos. The sequence continues at coordinate 5,734,860 of NC_092621.1, forward strand.
TCTATGACAGTATCTCAAACATACCCTCCTAGCAAGTCAGGTTATTCCAAAAGGTGTACTTTCTTCTTAAATTACATTTTTTTCTGTGCAGTTTGATAAAAGCATGACAAACCTGAAGGGAAAAAATATGTTTTGTATCTGATTCAAAGGAAATAAAACAAACAAACAAACAAAAAAATCTCTACTTCCTTCTGGAACACATCACTATATGCAGGCCTTATTCCATTTTCACTTTTTTATCGATGAAGTCATGGGGACTCAAAGCCAATACAGTAGGCTTAATAATTAATAATAACATTTACAATTTTGTAGATAGTTCTATCTTCAAAGATGTTTGCAAACATTGTCTCAGTGTTGTGAATGAAGTTTCTGGAGAGGTCAAAATAGCAAGATTGTCTTAGAAAAACAAAGAAGCAAAAAGGTTCAGTTGTTACGCTTTTTTTGTTAGTTTGTTTTTGCTTGTTTTGTTTTGTTTTGTTTTCTGGCTGGAACATCCATTGTTACAGAGACTAGTCTGACATTATTAATCAATCTGACTACAATAAATATCTACCTTTTAATACAAATTCTAGATAATTGAACAAAAATATTCCTTTTGTTTTTTAAAAAGATCCTCTGACACTGTAAAATACCTTCTGACTTGTCTTTTGATATTAGAAGGAACTGCTGTGCATCTCCTAAGTTACATCTTAGCCATCTCTAACATTTCTCAGAAGAGGGTAAAGGAGAAAATTTATCTTTAAATAAGGGGTGAGGGTTCTGAGCATCTGAGCAAACAGCATTGTGATGCTTAACTGCCTGCTGGATTAAACCACAAAAATGTTTCTGTTAATATCAACGGTCCCACATAAAACCCCACTTGTCATTGATTAAATCCATAAATGACCTCTTGAATTGATACAAAAATGTTTGGTAAATGCCAGTAAACGCCAGTTGCGCTCTTGCTACTCTCATTAATGGCATTTCCTCTGAATGCTGACACTTTCATGGACCATCATACCCACATGTATATGACTACTTACTCCTTATGGCATGGTCTAAATCAGAATCTGAAGACAACTTTGGAAGGTTGTTTTATTTTGCATTGTTCTCAAAACTGAGTCACCTTGAGAAAGGTTATACTGGGTCACAGGATTTCTATTGACTTGTTTTCTCACAAAAGAGACTTTTGCGTCACCTGGGACATTAGAGAAAATAGTTGCCTGTTCACTGAACTGCATCCTTTTTATGAGGATGCAGTTTCTCGTAAACGTTAGTATTGCAAACAAACACGGGCAATTATTCTTAACCTGGTGATGTTAATTCTAGCCACAAAGTAAGCCGATTGGCCTAGAAAAAAGAGCAGGAGTATCTTCCAGTGCAGGAACACTGATGATGTTCAGAGTAATCCATGACCTTGAGATGAATCCTATAATTTAAAAAGATTAAAAGACCAGAAAAGTCAGGTCTTCTTGAAATACTGTTAATAGACAGTCCCAACTCACCAGCTTTCAGGCTTACAAAGAAACACAGATCTGGAATACATGCTGTAAATCACAGCCCTATACTCTCAGAGGGCTTGAAAATACTGTGAACATGGATGTTTCAAGAAGGCTCTATCATACCAAACCCTACAACCAGCAGGACTTCTGTACAAAGACTACCTCTGCCTGAGTAGTGTCTCTTGAATATCCCTAGTGTGTGCTATTTGTATGGGTGAGGGTGAAATAGAAGAAGGAGAGGAATGGAGAAAGAAGTCAATGTGAAACTGTTGGTGCTCTGCAGTTCTTAAGTTTTAGTGAAAAAGTGTAACAGGGATATGACACTAAAGTCTTTATTTCTTCAAGAAACACAACTGAAATCAAATCAGATATGCACATTTCACTGGGAACCATGCACAAATAATTCTCCATGGCCCTATGCACTTCATTCAGTCCGGAGTTAATTTTGCATTTTGTTAGCCTCAAAGGATAGCTTAACTTTAGTTCTCTTTTAAGAATGTAATGAATAGCTAAGAGGGTGGTTGTGTGCATGTGGACATGAAAGAGAAAATATTTGTTTCCTTTTAAAAAAGAGAGAAAAACTGGGAATGAGATTGTTTTTCTCCTAGTTTCTCCTGAGGAAACTGAAGGCAAAGAATTTCTTGATATAAGACAATTTACTGTAAAGTCTGGATTAAACATATTTGTATGTCTGGACAACCCTGCATGCTCAAAAAACACATTTTCCAACATGTGAAAATCACCATGTCCCTTTCAAAACTAATTTCTTTCCACCAGCTGAAATATTTCCACAGTTCAGTGCTACTAAAGATATCAGAGTAAAACCTGAATTTGCCACAAATAGGAAAATGACAGAAAGTTTTGTAAACCCAGGTTGTATATTTTAGATGAAATGTGCTAGTTTAACTTTTTTATGGGAGGCACTATCATTACAGAGAAAGATGAGAATATCATACAGGAATAACTGCATGATCTTGAGGACAGGAGGATTTGAAATCAAATTAATTTAACAGAGTGAATTGCCAGGCCATTTGCTTCAAGAAGGATAGTAAGAATTTTTGCTTTTAAAATCAGGACTGTTAGGGATGAAGATAATAATCTCAGGTGCATCAATCTTTCACCAATTATTGTAAACTATTAGTTTAATGTGAATAGTTCTAAGATCCAGGTGATACAAGAAAGAATGAAAGTCGTTTGTACAATGTACTACTCTGACTCAATCTGAAATACTGGTCATGATAATGAGAACAAAATTGAATAGGAGAAAGCACAAAGAAGGACTGATTCAGAGGCCAGAGAATGGAGAATCCTTTGAACTACAGGAGGTGAAAGCATCTGGTTGTATTTAGCCTAGCAAAATGAAAGGTGACAGGATATGTCTGCAACAAATAAACATTTCGAGAAGGTAAGAGGAAGTAAGGCAAAGGAAGTAAGGAACAAAGGAGGAAGTAAGACAGGCTACTTAAAGAGCAATGTTGGCAAAAGAGAAAATAAGGATGTAATGGCTGGGAAATAAATAAACTAAAGATTAAAAAGACATTTTATATACACAGAAGAGTGAAGATCTGGAACTGACTTGTTAGTATAGCCACAGAACAAAACAAAGCTAAAACAGCTGAATTTTCAGTGTTATCCATACACCACATTTGCCTCCAACAGGCAGTCTGGACTCTATGCAGGATGTATCTGCCTGTTAACATCCTGAAGCATAACCTGAAGCTTTTAAAGCTTCTGAGTTTTGATAATTCAATTGCAGAAGCAGGGATTTGAACAGCATATAATCCAGCTCCAAAAAAAAAAAAAAAAAAAAAAAAAAAAAAAGTAAATAGAAATGACATAAAACATCAAGAATACAATCAAACAAATGACCTCAGTATGTCATTCCATTCAGCTAAGTGGAACTAGCTGAAATAACACATTAGAAAAGAGAGGAATACCTCCAGAAACATGGAGATTAATTTTATATGCAAAACATTTTGTAGGGTTACAGTCACAGCTCAGTAGATGTTATTCTGAGAAGAATTTTTCTCCACCAATGTCTGAAAAAAATGAATACTCTATAGACTTCAGAAACATTTGAGCTTTAACACCAAGAGCATACCTTAGCTCTTCAACTGGGATCTTTGGGAAAATAACTTAATAATCTTCCATCCCACTTTTCCTTTCTTTAGAAACAGATCCTCCAAGAACATTATCTTTTATCACACATTACAGGAGATTTGTTTGCTGTTTGAACCAGATCTGAATATTAATATTACAATATGGCAGTGGTACTCTCCTAGCATCTTCTGCTTATAGTTCTGTTAAAAAGCCATAGATGCATAGCATTAGAGGACAAATTTCCCTCATGTGGCAGTTTCTCAAATCAAACTGTTGTCTGTGTGGCTGTGCTCTTTATACTTCTGTTTTCCTTCTGTTGAAAACCTTATGTTTTCAACATATTTCCAAAGCAAAAAATCTTTTCTGTCTTCCAAGAAATTAATGCTGTTCCAGATGTGTTGATATAGTTTAATATAAAGACAGAAATTGACTTAATGAATCTGCACCATGCAGAAAGATTGACTTCCAACTATGACAAATTCAGCATGCATCCTGCTGGCTCTTCTGGCAGGTAACCCCACTTCAACAGAGTGTCTATGTCCATGCCAGGTAGAGTGACCTCCTAGGGACTAAGCAGGTTCTGGTTTTGAGATATGGCTTTGGCGGCCACATGTGCTTCTCAGCTAATGGATAACAATGTCCGCATGGGAGACTGACATTTCTGTCACTAAATTATAGTGACATATATAGTTTCCATATTTTATGATGAATTAAATGACAAGTGATGGGTGTCGACAACTCTTGACAAACTTCTCTCTTTAAAACTTCACAGCGTCGTGCGTTGCCTCCTATCTTAAAACTTCAGCAGGCATTGAAACCTTTGAATGAGATACATGTCCACAACAGACTTATCAATTGGTATTCTAAATAAATGGCATGCAAAAGGGCTCATCCCCTAGAAAAATATAACTGTCATCTTAACGTGTGTTAAGGAACCATACATTAGTCTCTAGCTTCAGAAAATCTTAGCTCAAGAGGATTAACTATAATAGGAAAGGTTAAGTCCACTTTAATTTATGGTAACAAATGTGATGCTATTTTTCCACATCTCTTAGAGAAAAAATAAATAAATTATTTCATAGAAACATGTTTTACTTCTGGAAACACTGTTATTTCAGTTTAGCTTATCTATGGTATATTGTGTTTTTCAAAAGTGTCTGCAAGCTTTACTTTGAATACAGTTCTTGGAAAAAAAAAATTATAAAAAAAAAAAAAACATATTATATATTATTACCATTATTGTGACTTTTCTTATTGAAACTCTAGTTTCAAGATCCATGATACCATATAACTTATGCTTTCTTTCTGTGGCACACATTTTCACACTTCCAAGATCATTTCCACTTAGAGCCAAAAAGACAGGAGTCAATCATTTGCTGACAGAAAGGATATTTCTTTTTTAATAGTCAGTAAAATAATACACACACACACACACACACACACACACACACACACACACACACACCTTACCATCATAATCTGAACTGTAAAGGTCAATTAATATAATCTCTCACTGGACTGTTTTGCTGTATGAATGAGCATGATAGGGAAGAACATCACTACAAGTAATGAGTTATAAATGGGGAAGGAACATATTTTGATGAGTATCAGAAATCTTAGAAATGTTTCTTCACGATGAAGTTTACTGGACTGTGCAATATCTCTGTAAAGTAGAACATTCTTATCTTTAGACATTTCGTAGTACAACTGGCACAAGCCCTGCTGTTTGTATCTGATTTTGGAATTGCCATTGTTCAGTGTCAGTATACAAATTTATCATCACAGAGAGGTAATATTTATGAACTGAAAAGCCAGGCCCAAAATTTTCCAGCTGTCTGTGGATATCCCATGAATTATGTAATTCAGTCTGGATAGAAGGTTCTATGAAAGCTTTCAGTCAGTATGAAAATAAATCTTTCCATTTGCATTAGGTATTTTACAGAAATGTTAACCTTTTCATTGACAAAAAGCTTCATATTTGTTTTTTCTTCCTACCCTCCTCATTTTATTCTTTAAATGTGAAACAAGGAAATTGAAAAGAAAAAATAAAGACACATAAAGGATTTAATTTATTTTAGAAAATAGAAATAAAGTATTAAAGATGCTCATGTTAATGGTAAAAATCTTAAAAATATTTGATGTAAAATATTAATTAATTGTTGCTACTTTCCAGCAAAGAATCCAGCATTAGCACTCTATTTCTATCTCTACTGCATCTTAAAAATGTATGGTAGTGAGATATTGGAGGTATGATTCCTCCTGAAGAGACAAAGTTAGTGCAAATGACTTCTGCAGCAATTACCAGTTCCTCAGTTCTTCAGACATGTCATCACTCTAAATTCCTATTTAGCCAGGTTAAATCATTCCTACAGCTGGGCTGCTGAAACAGCAGTATTGATGGCATAAGCAGGTCATTTTTTGTGCACCCTTCATATATCTAACTGCTTCTTAAGGTATTCATTGTCTTTTTGTGTACATGGTGCTCACTGGTTTCTCAATGGAGAAATGTGTCTGCTGAAGTTATGTGCAACCTGAGAGTAAGCATATGCCATAAAAGACTTAATCTCCTCATTGTTAACAATGTACTGTCTTTTTCAATGTCCTTTTTCTTCAGAGAAGCTTGCTATGCTCTGACTGTCACAGTCAGTACCTAAGCAATGCATCTCTACATACAGTCATGCAACTTGGTTATTTGAAATGAGACTACTTTGATTGCATCATGTGGGAGCATATAGACTGAAGCTGGGGCAGAAGTCACTGATCATTGGAACTTGAAGTCCAGATGAAGTCCACTTATATAAAGAATACATTTTTGGAATGTGCTGAGGTGCTGCATTCATGAACTTTGTAAGAACTCTGGACTGAAGTGAGTTTTGCCTTGCTTACTTGTAGGGCTTGAAATGCATGAAATAGCTTGAAATGCAGCATTCTGCCAGTATCACAGTTGCATCTTGAGGCCATCTATCAAGACTTCTAGACTTGATTTCCTCCCTCACTGTTGGTCTTAGGTTACCGTACCGTAAGTGTATCCTTTTTTCAGGCCTGTCCAATAATTCATTGTGACTCTGAATTGACTGCTTAGCACCTGTGTGGTCTGGAACGAAGGGAAGTATTTATAAGATAGAAATATTTGTAGGGGCTTTCTACTTTAACAGTTCTCATAAGAAGAGTTCAAAATGCATAAGGCTGCTCACTTTATATTATGTTTAAATTTGTCTTTCTCAGGCTATTCTGTTTCAGTGCAATATTCATCAACAGGAGAAACTGTCTACTTTGAGAAGCATAGCCCTTTGTAACCTTAAGAGTTAGCACAAAGTCCTTCATGGTTAATAGGAATATTTCCACCCCCTCAGTGTGCTTAGTGTCAGATCTTCATATTTTAAATATTATACAACTCATTATTAGGAAAGGCTGTATCTTACATAAGAAGAATGTAGTGTGGGTGCAACTGATGAAATTTTATTAACTGATGCTCAATTACCTTTAAGAATATAAACAAACAGCTCTTTTCCCCTTCCAACCCTATTACTGTAGTGGCTCTGCCTCCATATCATAGTGCAGTCTCTGTAGAATCCAAAGTCTCAGGCTATCTTACTGATAGAAAGAATCCCCATGTCTCCTTAGAATGCAGTCGGTGGATATATCACTTACTATTCCTCATGCTTAATTATCCAGAAATAATAATAATAGTAACAATACTGCAAGTCTTAGCCTCTGAAGCCAATTGTTCTTACAGATTCCCATATTCAAAAGCAGAATATATAGTAGCTTTAGAGAGTAACTTTCTAAAGTAGCTTTATAGAGTAACTTCTCTAGCTGCTTTCTTCTGAGATGGTTTTATTTCTCCTTAAAATTAATTTCATACACACATATGTACACACACATATATGTATGTGCATCATATTCTGCCCTTCACATGTGCATGTATACACATATTCTGTCCTTCACTATTTGATTCCCTCTCCCTCCCCCTCTTCCTCTCCCTTCTTGCTTTCCTTTTCCCTTTCTTTCTCTTTCTTTCTCTTTTTTTCTCTTTCTCTTTCTCTTTCGCTTTCGCTTTCTTTCCTTTTCCCTTTCCCTTTCCCTTTCCCTTTCCCTTTCCCTTTCCCTTTCCCTTTCCCTTTCCCTTTCCCTTTCCCTTTCCCTTTCCCTTTCCCTTTCCCTTTCCCTTTCCCTTTCCCTTTCCCTTTCCCTTTCCCTTTCCCTTTCCCTTTCCCTTTCCCTTTCCCTTTCCCTTTCCCTTTCCCTTTCCCTTCTCTCTTTCAATTCTTTAAAGAAAGATCTCTTTGTTGTTGTTATTGTTATTATTATTATTATTAATAATTATTATTATTTATTTCCCCCCTTTTGGGGGGTTGGGGTGGGAAGAAGGTACCTGGATCACAGCTATTGAGCAATTCACCTCTTTTTGGCCTAGAGTTTATTTTGAAGGGAAAAAAAAAAAAAGTTATTGTAAGAATACATAAAATACTTAAGTGTATCAGTAAATTTGTATGAATTGATGTGATCACATGTATACAAATGTATACAGAAGCAGAGCAAAAGGAAAAAAAAAAAAGTAGAAATTATAAACATTCATCCAATAGCTTCTGTTTTCCCAGAGAATCATAGAATCAAAGAACTTTGCAGACCATATCAAACAAATGAACTATAGACCAGATATTCCAGAATTCAGTTCTCTTTGATTCTGAAGACTAAGTTTAAAGTTCCTCTTTACCAAGGGAAAGACCTTTCCACTCTGTAGCTTCTTGCAGAAAGTGCACAGCAGCTATCTGGACAGCACACCGAGGCAATAGTGTACAGCAATCTGGAAGTGCAAAATAGAAGGAATAGTGTGGCTTATCAGCTGTTCTGATTTGTGTGGGTAATGCCAAACTGCTAACAAATCCAGCTACTATATTAGTGCAGTGATCTGAAAACGCCTGATGTCTCCATTGCCTACTGAGCCGTTGTATCACCATAGAAGACTTCAGCTTACATTACAAAATTCAGTGTTTGCAGGAAAATGAAGTCAAAATGAATCCCATCTTAGATATGAGTGTTTGCACTCTGCTTCATATGTGATTAGAGTCTCAAATATTCCTATATGGAAAACTAAACCAAACAAAAACAATAGGCTAAGGGGACTTTGCCAATGATTTCACAGGAATTGAGAAATTAATATCTTGCTTTTGGTGGCAGAAGACTGGATTTAGTGACAGAGAACAGTCCCTGCAGTCTTGTTGCTATGATTAATTGCTCCATGTCAGTAATTTATTCCTGCAGTTGGTTAAAAAAAGGAGTAGGTGATTACATTTTCTATTTAAACATTTTTCTGCTTTTGTCAAACTTTGATTTTTTAAAAAAGTTTTATTTGTTGGTTAATTCATCAAAATAAGTCATGACAATTACTTAAATACTTTCCCCTAGTATTTTCTCAAGTCTGAAAATGTCAGATTCCCATTGTGTTAACATATTGAAATATGAAAGAAAAAGTAACTGAGTCAAACTTTATCCCTTTTCTATTATTGTAAAAATGGCCAAAAGGAGAATTAGTGTCAGTTCTGAGAATCTACTGAACTGAGATTTATGAAACTATGCAACTTTTTCTTTAGCAAAATCTTCTCAGGCCAAGGACAGACAATTTAAAGAAAATAATTCAGACAGGACTCACCACAGAGATGAGCATTGCATAAGTCACAGGAATAATATATCTTCTATTTTTTCTAGAAGAAAAATTAATGAAACTCTTACAAAATAAAATATTATATATGTGTGTATATATATATAAATACATATACAGTTTTACTTTCCTGCTTTTCAGACTAGGAAATGGTTAAACAAGCAGGCAAATAGAATGATTACAAGTGTAAGTGAATATACAGAACAATTAGGTGAGATGAACTGATAGACTTCCTTGCTTCTCTCAGATCTCCAGCTGAGCTTTTCAGAAGTTATTGGCATCAGTTTGAACTTTGTTCTCATCCAAGGTCATGTTAAGACTCCCAGGAATTTCTGTCAGATTTACATTAATGAACAGACTTTTAAGAAGTATATTTGTGTGAGTTTTCTTCAGAAGTCAGCCAAATAATGCCATGGATTTTGAGAGAGAATTACTAATTTATTATGAATACCTTCATAAAGTTCTTGCTTATTACTTAATTTTTAGTTTGTGGATCAGATGACTTCCAGGAGCTGACCCCAGTTCTTCTTCCATCTCTTTCCTATTATTTGTTATTTTTAATCCTGAAGAAAACAATAACAAAAAACACTCACTCCATGAGTGTTGAATTTCTTCATTCCTTCTCTATAGTTCTTGTTTCTTCTAATCATATGTATTTTAAATTTACATTTTTCTCTATTTTTCCAAAACACTTTCTCTCTAAAGCCTTAATACAGTTTGATGTAATTGTTTTGGGGCATAGCAAGCATTTCACATGACTTGTTGAGAGAGAGAGAGAGTGAGAGAGTGAGAGAGTGAGAGAGTGAGAGAGAGAGAGAGAGAGAGAGAGAGAGAAAGAAAGAAAGAAAGAAAGAAAGAAAGAAAGAAAGAAAGAAAGAAAGAAAGAAAGAAAGAAAGAAAGAAAGAAAGAAAGAAAGAAAGAAGGATTAAGAAATAACCATTTCACAAGTTCTTTCCTCAGGTTTTATTTTTATTTTATTTTTATTTTCATTTATTTATTTTATTTTATTTTATTTTATTTTATTTTATTTTATTTTATTTTATTTTATTTTATTTTATTTTATTTTATTTTATTTTATTTTATTTTATTTTATTTATTTTATTTTATTTTTATTTTATTAGCATGGAGCTATACTGTATGTTTTAGAGGATAAAGAACATTATAGCTTGCTTCTGGGACTCTAAAAACCAGTGAAAGAATCCTTTTGTAGGTCAGTGAACTCTTTGTGATCCTAACATAGTTGTAGAATTACAATTATACATACATAGATGTCTGGGATTGGGCTGGAAACTTTTTCAAGCATCCTATTTGTGTCCTAAATATAGATACCATACTCAGGCATCACGTGGCTCTTAGGTATTTCAGGATCTGTAGAAATTGCATCCTGATATCTGCCATCTTCCAAGTATTTGTTGAAAATAACTCCTCCAGCTCTGAGCTTTGACCTCTCAAGGTCCTGTCTGACCTGAATGTTTCTGCAAGCCTGTAAACACCTTTTTTCCTTCCTGTTTCCTTTTCACAGTTTCTCTTCATATTGTCTCCCAAACAGTTTTTTGGAAGTTTTTTGTCATGAGCTCAGCTACTCCTTAATAAACCAGTTTTACAGACTGTGGCCCCAGTCCCAAGAAGCACAAAAACGTGTTCTGAACATCACTGAATTATTCTTATAGTTAAACCATGACATTTGCTAGATAATTTTTAGATAATTTGCTGTCTTTGTGTTTCATCAGCAAGTAAATGGGTAGGTCTTCGATTTTTGAATCATCTTTTCTATACCTTTGCTTCATAACAAATACTTCACTTTTCAGATTTCAGATAAAATTGAGTTATATTTATCTCATATATTATGTATCCTGTGCATAATGGTGTATTGTGTTCAGTGATGTATGATTGTTTATCCAGGCAATATCTTTGTTAGAGCCTTTATCACTCTGTTTTGTGTTAATTATAGCTGGTAAAGTTTCTTACTTTTTGTTTGATTGTCCATGATGTTATCCAGGAAATGCATAAATATATACTGCTTTGGTAATTTGTTTGAGATTTTCTCAATAGCAGTACATTACTCAGTGTAAAACAAATTATTTTTGTGAGATGTTTTTCTACCATTATTCTATTTTTAGTAATTGGTCTCAACATAAACCTCACATATTTCAGTAAAAAGCCCACAAATATTTTATTTCACCTGATTAAATAAATAATAGTAATTTGGAAAACAGAAAGCCAGTAAAAGGAAAATATTATTTATTTATTTTCCGGCAATTCAGTCAATGAGTTTGGCTGTATATTTAATTTTTTAATTTAAACAGTTAATATTTTTCCCCATTTATTCTTAATTATAGGCAAAATCCTGACTTATTTTTATTTTATTTTATTTTATTTAAAAAAAAAGCATTTCTCTTGACACAAAGACATATACAAAAATGGAGTAAGGACTTCTCTAAGATTAAACTCTAGAACTGTAGGATAAAGCTTCTAACCTTTGTGTCTTGACACATAAAGTAAAATTAAAAAAAAAGAAAAAAAAAAAAGAGCTCACAGAAGTCAGAAGTCGGTAGAAAACATTTCATAGATTTAATGGGCCTGGATTGGTTCCATCTTGAAATACCATTTTTTCTGTACTTCTGTCAATTACTAAACCTGTGGGAAACTCTTCATTATTCCTATGGTCATAATTAACTATTTCTCTCCCTCATTTTGAGGGCAGTGTCAGGATGATATTTTGTATGGCATGACACTACAGAGACATTGTCATTGACATAGGCAAACACTTAGTATGAACAGCCATAAAACTATTATTTTGTGGTAGGAATACCCAGGACCTATGTTTCCTCTTAGACCAAACTCTTACATTGGTGCCACTCTAGTGACAAGTCATATATTATTTCTACAGTTTAAAATGAGAGAAGAAACAAAGCCCACATATATGGTAGGTAAGACCTCATGCTCTGTGTCTTATCCCTGCAGTCACCCTCTCAATTTCTCTCAAACAGATGGATTGGATAAATCATCACACAGAACTTTTAGTTTGCTTTGAGCTTCTACAGCTCTGATTCTCTCTTTATTTAGGATAGAGGCTATGATAGCCTTCAACCCAGGAACCACAGTTAATCGTCTGAAGGGAGATAAAATAAAACCAGATTCTACAACAAAATCATTTTTTGGGAGATTGATTTTCTTTCTCTGTTGACAAGAAAAACTTATCGAATCACAGAATCATTAAGGAAAAGACCTTCAAGACCATCTGGTTCAACCCTCACCCTACTACCAATATCACCCACTAAACCGTGTTGCTAAGTACCAGGTCCAACCTTTCCTTAATACTCCCAGGGACGGTGACTCCACCACCTCCCTGGGCAACCTGTTCCAATACGTCACTACTCTTTCTGGGAAGAAATGTCTCCTAATTTCCAGCCTAAACCTCCCCTGGCACAACTTGAGGTGCTTTCTCCTAGACCTATTGTGGCCCTCCAGTGCTTACAAGGGGCCTACAGTAAAGATGAGGAGGAACTTTTTGTTAGTGAGTGCAGTGATAGGATTCAGGGGTAATGACTTTAAACTAAAGGAGGGTAGATAAAATGTTAGGAAGAAATTCTTTATGAGTGGTGCTGAGGCACTGGCACAGGTTGCCCAGAGAAACCGTGGATGCCGTACCCCTGGAAATGTTCAAGGCCAGCTTGAATGTGGCTTTGAGCATCCTGGTCTGGTGGGAGATGTCCCTGCCCATGGCAGTGGGTGTGGAGCTGGGTCACCTTAAGGTCCCTTCAAAACCAAACCATTCTGTGATTTTATGATTCCATGATTCCTTGCTGTACTTAGACCTAGAGGTCATTTGTTCCTTCTTTCTGATATACTCCCTTCAGCCTCTGCTTTCCTGTTGTGATTTCTGTTTCACATATTTAAGCCGCTAAAGACAATACTTGGACAAAATTATCATTGTCAGAGCATTAACTTTCATTCTGATCTCTACCCATTATTTTCCCTCTGCGTTGCAAACTACATATCAGCAAAGGAAGTCTGGTTCAATTTACCTACCTCTGAGCTCAGTTATTCTCTGAGGAGTAACATGTTAATAAAGAGAAGCAAGTAATTAACAACCAATAAATTATGACTTTTTTTTCCCCATACCTACATCAGATTGTAATACTTTTATTCACAATACACATTTATCATCACTCCTTTCTGCATGGTATCCAGCTCATCCTATTTTAGGCATCAGAAAGTTCAGTGTCTAGCACAAGGTACTTTCTTAAGCTCTAGTTTTCTGTATAAAAGCTTACCTTAGACTTGGATAACTAGTTTGCATCAGGTGCCTAAATTTTATATGTGCAAGGTGGCATAGAATTTATCTATCCCTCATGGACCAACTGTGATGTGTCTTCTGAAGTACTTATGGCTTGACACTCATCTATCAGGTTACTGTAGTTATTTGGGAAATTCATGCTCTGCTGTGTTTTTCTGACTAAATGAAAATGGCAAGTGCTTCTTTGTTTTCTGTTCTACTCTTTCTTCTTAAAGTGGAGTTTGAGTAGAGTAACACACATATACATTCATTTATGTATATTGAACTCACATAAATATTAGCTCATGAGAAAAGCTGTTAAACTACATCACCACTACCTTTCATGAACTGCAAAACCAAAAACCACTTGAGACATTTTTATTAATCTCTTATGTGCCTATTAAAAATGACTATTTTAATTCATAGTTAGTAGAGGCAATCCTGGGATTTATTTAGATTTTCTCTTGCATTTCTTAACCAATTTAGATTACTTTTAATTAGGTCTTTTCTCTCTTCAATACCCCAGCAACATAGCTGGAGAAGTAGTATATGGAAATACCCATAGATGCATAACAGCTAAGGGCCTCTGTTAAATATTCATGGACCATTATATGAGAAATCCTTACATTTCCATGTTTGGAAAGTATTTCAGCTGATAAAATCCATTTATGCAGTAGTTGATTGAGTTTTTTGTTTTTGTAGGTGACTTGAAGTTCAAACTAGGAAAGAGCCGGTCATAGCAGGTGATGGAGAAAAAGAAAATTACAGGTCAGCATTTAAAATCAGAATACTTAAGAGTCAGACGTTTCAATCCAGACTATTAAAATCACAGTCCTTTATGTACTTACCTTAACATGCTGACTTACAGGAATGTTAAGTTGGAGACATGCTGCTTTATTAGAAGGGTCCTTTAGATCAGTTTTTATTTCACCACTGTGGGTCTGGTGCATACTCATTGTGTAACAGATACAAGGATGATGCTACAAAACATTTTTTCTTGTGAGGAAAATAATTCCCCTTGACATTTCAAAAATGTATTGGGAAAAAAAAAAATATTGTTTAGAGTGGAAACCGGGACATATTACACTGAGAATGCAGGACACATCATTTGATTCTTTATAAATGCCTTTGGAATTAATTACAACTACCACTGTGTGCATAATGTACCATACACTAACTATTCACCGTAATGTTATCTATTTCTGAAGGTGAAGTTGCAAGAAGTCTAATAGGAGCTGGAAAATATCTAGTAATGTTTGAAAGTTTTGAACTAGTTGAATCATATCAAACTGTATTTTAAATTCATTTCTAGCCTAATAATGAACTTGAAAAAAAAGAGGTTTTCTGATTTTACTTCAATTCCCATTTTTTAGTTTGTAATCTGTTTTTCTTAGATTCAGCCAGGCACAAGAGCTCTAGACATTGCCTTAGTAGTGTTTATATCTTAAATTAGGGCTTGATCTCATGCTTGATGTAGTTGTTCATTTGTCTCCACTGGACATTGGATTTGGCTATAGGGAGTAAATTCAATGATGTACCTATATGTGCTTATTAAAGAGAAACTTTGTGATTTTGAGACTATTTACATGCTAATAGTTAATTACAAATTTAGCAAATTTAGAATTTCAGAGGTAACACACTGCAATTTCATGTAGATATTGCTTCCAAAAGATACCCACATTTTGATTTCACATATTCAAATTGTCTTGTACTTGCATAACAAACCAGGTCCTTGTCTCCCCTTTCATATTCAGTGCAATAACACATACTGCACTTCAAAGGAACTACTTGCACTCTCACAGCAGACAGGTTTACACTGAGCCCACTTGCTTAGCTATTTTAATTTCCTGAAAAATATCTTAAACTTTTTATCCATAGAAGTTCAACTTCTTTCTTTGCCAGGAGACATGTTGTTTTTTATACAGAACACCATGTGGAAGAGTTACATATGCTGAGAATGGATATTGATAATCCGCCAGTGTAATTATTCTGTCCAAAATACCAACCAATGTTCAACTTTCCAGACCTGCCTAATACTCAGTGGGATTGCTTTCTTACCAAAAACAAACAAACAAACAAACAAAATGTGAATAAAAGGAAATCTTGGTTACTTATGAAGTAGTTTCTACATTCCAGTCTTTATACCCTTGTGAAAGCTATTCCTTTCAGAACTTTAAAACATCCATCTGATAAGATTGCATCTTCCATTACTTAAACTCTATCAGACTGTAAAATGCTAAGACGTTGCCTACAGCATGCAGGAAATAATGCATGTGGAAATACAAAAATAAGTTGAAACACCAGTTGAAACACCATTTTGGGCACTGTTTCAAGAAGCAAAAGAAGAATTGTGATAAAAGAGCTATAAAAAGGGTTACTTGTTCTACAGAGAAAATTGGTGGGCTTAGGGCACTAAGTTATTCATTTGGTACACAGTACATAGATTCCTCCAAGATTTTAAACTACAACTTACACTAAAGTTCCATGGATACATCCTTACCTGGATGCTTAGTTCCACAGATGTTCACTTTCATTACACTGCCACAGTCCCAACTGACTAGGTTGCTCAAAGCCCTGTCCAGACTGGCCTTGAACACTGCCAGGGATGTGGCATCCACAGCCTCTCTGGGAAGCCCCTTCTGGTGTCTCACCACCTTCATAGTAAAATAATAAATAAATAAATCACCTTTATATCTAATCTATACCTACCCTTTTTCAGTTCAAAGCCATTGCAATATGTATATATATGTATACACATACATATTATATTTGTATATTATATAATGTTACATTTCTGCTTTGTAGTGGTAGGGTGAACCAGAATAGCTCTTCATCTGCAGAGATTCCTTGGCTCTCATGGTTTAGTACTAGCTGGTATATCCCCTTGGCTGAGTAGACCAGTTGGCAGCGGCAGAGATCTTCAGCTGGTGTTCATCACTAGTAAGGGGAATATAAAAAATTATACTGACTGCCAGACCTAATTCTATATCTATCACTAAAACCATGTTTCATATGCAATGATACAAAGCTACAAAGTTGTTTTTTTTTTTTGTTTGTTTTGTTTTAACTGTTTCTTCTACTTTTTTATTGTTTAAATCTTCTTGTTTATTCTGAGAACAGGAAGCATAGACAAACAAGCAAAAAGAAAAAAAGGTAGAAAAAAAATTCAAGGTGTGAATGTTGTAGTTGTGAAACTGGTAAAATTTCTCAAATCTCTATCCAGAATTATATCATAAATCAATGACACAATAAAAATTTGGTATAATAAAAGTTTCAGACGTCACCTGCTCTGATTTTGAGTTATTATCTCATTTACACAAATATTAATCTGCTGCTCTTTGTCTACGGTTTTCCAACCTGACCCAAAGGCTCAAAACTGATTTAAATTTATTGTATGGATTCACATAATGATTTTTAATTTTTATTTATTTATTTAAATGCAGAAATCAGTGTTAAATCTTGCTTCTCTCCTGGAACATTAACAATAATTTCATTTCCAGGACTACAACCTCTGGAAAAAGAAAAATAATAATAATAATTTAAAAAAATAATAAATTAAAAATTTTACCAAAATCTGGAAATAAAAAATCCCAGTGTTTTATTTTTCTTTCAAATACATGGGCGATTCATTCATTTTGGGGTTTCCAGTTGAGGATTGAAACTATTCATCACTTTTATTTGCAGAAATATCTTGAAACTTATTATGATAAGTGAATTAGCATGTTATATTAAATTGTGAGCACTGTTCTTATTTCTGTCTTTCATTCAGAAATGTTCCTCTATAGAGAAGCATCCCACTCAGACATATTCAATAGTCTAAACACAGTCAATATTTAGGATTGAACAATTTATGACTTCCTTAGTTTCAGTATTCCTATATTTATAAATAGGGCTTGGGGGGTAGGAATAGAGTCAATATTCCCAAAATCTGAAAGAAGTGCTCTTGTACCCAGCTTTCTTTTTCCCCTGTAAATCTGACTGTGCAAATCTGTAATGGCATACCCAATCCCTTGCCTCGTTGCAATATTTAGTGTTTCTAAATGATCTGTCTTGCCAGACTAAAAGAATATATGGAACAAGCACTCTCATCTTAGGTAATTAGTCCAAGAAATTCTAGTGAAACTAGCTGCAGAAGTAATGCTAATATACTTCTGCTTCACCCTCTAATATACTTCACCCTCTGGGTGAAGTTCTCCCAGCTACCTATGAGCCAAGTACACCCTTAAATCCTTGAGGGCTTTAATGGGATTGAGGAGGTGAAAAACCCTTGTTCTAGATTCTCACACAAGAAATAATTTTATTTTTAATTTTTATTTAGGGGTACAAAATGCTAAATTCTTATTTAAAAAAAAAAATAATAATATGAATCTTTAATACTTGCAAATGCACATTCACATTTTACACACCGAAATGCATATTTTACTTTCAAAATTATATGGGAGAACTCACGTATTTTTCATGCATCCATTTTTGAAAATTTAGTAATTTAGTCCATAACTCTTTTTATATCTTCCCCACTTCTTTCTCTCCCTCTTTTTTTTTTTTCCTTTTTTTTTTTTTTTTTTCTTTTGTAATCTTGGGTCTGTGATTTGAATTACAAAGACAAGAGAGAAAGCAAAAGTTCTGCAATGTTTTTCATAAACAAAATTAGCAAGTTTCTACAATTTAAAGATTCTATTTGTAATTCAAAAAAAACCTTTTCCATTCCCCTTGCTTAGCTCGGGGCATGAATATAAGGGGGAGATGTTTGCTTTTCTTCTTGTTAATGGATAAGAGATAACTGAATGCTGAAATTACAAAATGCTTGCCTGTTTTGAGTGTTATGCATACGCACCATATTAATACCATCTCTAGATCTTAGCTGAATAATATACGTAAAGACAGTTCACCATATATGGGAAAAAAATCTACATTGTTTAACTCAACGGACCTTTTGAATGATATCCACAAGTATTCAGCATTAAAACCTTCATTTGGAATTTGAATTGCAAATGCTGAGTTTTCTATCCGATGTTCTAGTCTGTCACACAGTCAGAAACAGGCTCCAAATGGAAAAACAAAAAGAGGTTTCAAATCTAATTAGAAAGAAACCTTTAGCAATGGTATTGGTTGAAGCAAAATCTCACAATTTTAAGCTGCAAATGATCTAAGTCATGCAATGCTGACAAGAAATTAGATCCTGACTCATATGCATTTTGACGGCAATGCTACAGTACTTTGTGGAATTTGGGAGATAACCTTGTCTCTCTATAGCTTCTGTATTTCCTATACTTCTGTATTTCCAGAGGTATCCATCTAAATGACATTTTAAGACATAATTAATAATATCAATAGTTGCAGCCGCAATGTAATTACCTAAGTAATGTTAGTAATTCTTTTTAGACAGTATAGTTGGCTGTAAATTCCTTGTCCCTAATATGAGCCAGTTTAAAAATAAATAATTTAATAAAATCTGTTCTCATTTGTTAACACAAGTGTACAACTTGCTCTTGAATGTATATCATTAAGCATTGACTTAAATGCCTAAACACAGGTTGAACGCCTGTCCATCTGGATGTCTTCAAACTCCCCTTCCATTTTCCATTGAGAATTTTATTTAAGCAATTATTTTCAAAGGTTGTTGTCAAAAATTTAATTGTAGCACCGAAGTTTGGCAGCCTTGAAAGATATTGTGGCTCCATCAAGGTCATTAGATAATAATTTCAAAAGGCAGATGCTACTACTCCATCTGAGGAAATGGGCAGAGTGAATATCGTCACATTACTAATAGGCATTCTTTGGTCTAGAAAAACCTGAGTATGGTAAAAGCTGTCTCTCTTTGGCACATCCCACAGAAAACTGCTATACCTGTTCAGAAACACTGTTGTGAGAATTATTCAGTCTTTCTGCATTTATTACTTTACATAAACATAATTCTATGATTTATATTTACTGTATATTATACCGATGTCAGGAATTCCATTAGTGACACAGAAGATGTCTAATGACAAACATCAGGTAGTCTATGTATATCTTGGTTGGTTGGCTGATTTGCCTTTTTGGTTGATTTGCCTTTTTTTTTTTTTTTTTTTTTCCTGCAGTATGTTTTGTATTAAATTCATTAACCGATTTGGAATTCATGTACTAATTTTTACCTCAGTCTACCTCAATATCTATTGCCAAGGCTAACGTATAAACGTATATACTGTATAGAGTCCCTTTATAGTCAAGTAGAAGAGGAAGGAATGTCTGCAGAAAGACTTCTATCAGTTTAATACAGGGCCTAATCATATGGGCTAAATCTTTTTATGGTGGTTCCTAAATTTTCTATTGCACATCTAATGCACATCTAATTTGAATAAAATTATAAATTATGAGAGATCAGTGCCACTCCAGAAGGGAAAATTGAAGATAATTATTCTGCAGTATCGAGCTATTATGTGAGAACATCGTGCTTCTTTAACATCTGCAACTTTTCTTCCCTCTAAAGGCAACCTGGAGACATATGTCCCCATCCGTACTCATGTTTATCTGGAAGAATAATTCTTTCACAAAGCTTGCACACAACTTGATGCAATAGATACTTAAATAGCTTTAGCCTGAAAGGCACCCTTCCTCAAAACAAAACAAAAGCAAGCAAACAAAAAGCACAATAAAACAAAACAAGCTCTCTTCCACCCTACACAAGTGTTTTACTGCAAGTTACAAAGTGCCCGAGGCTTCCTGGTAATGGGAACTGAAGGAGTGTTCTCAGTCTCTGTAGGTCAGAAGCTGTCTCCTCCTCTCACAGAATTCTCTGTATTCTTAAAAAGAAAGAGACTGTTTTTATCTCTCAGTAATCCTAGTGTGTATGCAAATACTGCGCTTTAAATTTGGCATAAGTTAGAAAATATCAGACAGACAACCTAATGGGTTAATACTACATCACACATTTATAATCCAAATGTCTTGTAGAAATGCATCACCATCATGGAGAATCCAAAGGAATTTCCATGTCACCAGCCCACAAAATTACATTGACATTTCCATTTCAACAAATAATAAAATCCATAATCCTTATGCAGTCAGTGCCACGCTCCATATGTTACCTCTTATTTTATTAGCTCTTTATCTTTTTTTTTTTCAATTTGATACACAGAAAAGAAAGTCTAATTCGCATTGCAAATCAAACAAACAACAGCAGTGATAACAAAAAGACTTCACTTTTGATCAAGAATCACAATCCAGTTATTATAGTCCTCCCTGTTTGCTAATGACCTTTCATTTCTATTCCCTTTTATTTGTCTACTTTTGAAACAGCAATATTGACTGAACACTTTCCCTCACTCTGAGCTTCCTTCTCCTCGTGTCTGGGCAGAACCCAAGGCACTTTGACGACACTGTTATTTCTTGGAATTCAGTTGATATGTGTATGTAGTTGTTTGGTTTCGATACTTTAGATTTTTGTATGAATATTCCAATTTTCACATCTCTGTTCCCAGCATCACTAAGACTCTTGCTTAGCTTGTGTTTCACTCTAGCCTGGGTATTTAAGATTCAATGAGAAATGCTGAACAACCATCACTAAAACTTCATTTCAGCTATATCTGGCAGGGATACAAGCATGTAAAATGGGAAACCAAGTAAGATAGGACAAAGTGATCAACCACATACTCATGAAGAGGAAGGTGATAGGAAAAGAAAACAATGTACAAGTGTAATTCCATTTCACTCTTTCCAACAGGTGATGAGTTATAGCACTTGACCTTAGGATCCAACAGTTATACCTAGATTTATCCTTTCCAACATCCTGTTAATTTTCCAGAAGCATTAAATTTAGGCTCCTGTTCACCTGTGTTCATTGGATTAACCCCTCTGGATGGGAGGAAGAAATAAACACTTCTAAAAGACAATTCAGCTTGTTTTAGATTTAATATAGCATATGCAGGTACCTTTTTTCTCTCTGGTAAATGTAATGGGAGAGTAGAATATCAGTATGCTTCAATTCAGCATAGTCTGTTAAGTGAAAAATTCAGAATACATCCATTTAGGCTTTCATAACCAGTTTGTGAAAATTTCAGCAGATATAACTACAAAAAGAGACTGTAAAAAGTGAAAAATACTTTCCTTCAGAAGAGCTTCACATGGTGCACAAGATGGGGAGGAGGGGTGGTCAAACTTGAACTGTGACCTAGAAGTGCTTATTTCTCTGTATCAGTAACAGTGCTCCCAAGACAGCTATGCACTTTATTTAGAAATTGCAGTTAGAGGCCAAAGATTAGGGGAAGTTAAACTGGATGTAATCATTTAGAGACAAAAGCATTTTTTTCCTATGTTAATCCAGCTTGTAGAGAACCAAGCGTACTTCATGACTGTGGTTATGTACAATAATAATAAAAATTACACAGATTAATAGTAACGATAAATTCTGTGGAATTGTCCTCTTCAAGTGTCTTCAGTAATATTACTTGGTCATTAGAAGTAGGGAAAGAGTTTCAAAGATTTCAGAATAGTTACTGTGTATTTTCCTAGTAAAATAGGAGAAATTCTCTGAGTTAATCAAAAGATGATTTTTAATTGCCAACTCTACAGTCTTACCCAGGGACCTGAAAAAAGATTTCATCATTATACCTGACAGTTTTGCCCTTGCACCAGGTGGAGGAAGAACACAGGAACATAGGAACTGCCACACCAGATCAGACCTGCAGTCCATCTAGTCCACTCTTCTGTTGCTAATACTGGCCAGCACCAGATGTTTCAGAGAAAGGTACGATAACCCTTCCATAGACATAGTCAGACTGTTCTCTGTGAAAATCTTGTCCCAATCCTCTCTATTTCTCTATATCTGGGGCCATGAGAGATACATTTTCAAGCATGAAGAGCATGTCTATCCCCAAAGTACACTGACTACACAACTGATTGTATAAAATGGTGACTTTCCTCTCTCTACAAGCTTCAACTTGCCTTAGACAACTTTATGAACTTAACTGTGGCACCTAAATTAGAAATCAAATCACACTATCCCTAAAATTAATAATGCAAGAAAAGGTACTGTAGGTATTTAAATAGTTCAAGTCTAAAGTGGTCTGAATTATTGCAAGAGCTACTTTCTTGTCTTTCTCTTCATGAGTACAGAATAATATTTACTTCTCAATGTCTGCAACCTCAGGTAAGTGCTTGGAAACAGGTGAGATGAAGTCCTGTAAAAGGCACTCGAACAAATTTAGTGGAATTATTCTTTCCAATATATAATACATTTTAAACCAAATCCATTGGTTCAAACATCAGCAACCAGACTGATTTGCACCTTTATAGAAAGTGAATTTCCATATTACTAGATGTTGACTAGGTCTTGAACTTCCTCTGGGTGTGTAATGAAATATAAATCAGTAAAAGCAACAATTTAGGATTAGTATTACATAAATATTTAGAGGAGTTAGGCATAGAAATCATTGTGCTAACTTCTGTACAGAAAGGAAAGTAATTATCTGTCTTACATGCATTATAGAATACTTCAGGTAAAGATAATTTAAACAGTTGAGCTTCTGACCAGGTGAAGAACTTGAACAGATATTCATTGTGCTGTCTTCACTTAATGACAATAATGACAATAAAGGAAGGCAATGAGAAATTGTGTTGGAAGCAAATGGATTCATTTAATGTTGTGTTTCAGTTTAATGAGTTACTCAAGTACCAGTCTGTGCCTAATACTAATAATATTTATATTTATGATTTTTACCTCATAAGTGTGAGTTTGATAATGAAGGTTAATGTTCAGTTCATCTAACTTTGAACGTTTGGAAGTTATTAGAAAATGTAGTGTAATTAGCTAAGCATCTCTCTCTGTAGTCAGTAGAGAGTTAAGGAGCAGAGTTATTTACATTCATGTTGTTTATCTTTATTACCAAACTTTAAACTACCTGTTGTGTATGCTCTATATATGTTCTTTAATATAACTTAAAGCCCTTGTTGGACAGGAAGAGTGGCTAAATTACATGCTTGATTTTTGGATGACTCAGAATGAATGTCTCTTTGCTTTCCTAATGAATCAAAATTTAAGTCACAACCAACATGAAGGAAGGACTGTGATGAGAATGAAAAATATTTTCATTCACCTAAAATAAAAATACCATGAAATTCAGCTCTGTGAAACACACTTGTGGATTAGAACTGATAATTCTTCTATAAATTCTGAGGCTATCAATTAGAAATGATAGAAAGAGAAAAAGACAGTATATAAAGAGAACATAAAATATCTATGAATAACCAGTGACATGCATTTGTGAAAGAAGCTAATGTAGTTTTAGACTTCTATATGTCAGGCAAAAGATTTTAAGTACTATGCACTTAAGTAGTTTTATTTGAATGGTTGCATACAGTCCTGGTCTCTCTTTTTCAAGATAATATTTAAATATCACAAAAAATAATAATAATAAAAAAAAAATGTTGACGGAAAATAGAGATAGAGAGAAGGCAGTTTGCAGTAAAGGAATTTAGCTTAACCATGTGAACACTGAGAGGGGAATATAATTTCATTCCATAAAACCAATGATAAATGATTGTAAATATGAGAAAATGATTTAAAGAAAATAAACTAATAGATTAAAAAAAATATTTAATAAAATTCATTTTTTACTTAAAATTAAAATAAGGATGGCGTTGCCTGAGTTTTGAGATTGCAGAACAACCTCGTGTTAGAAACAAAACAGGGAAAATGGTAGATTTATAAGCAGGCCTGCATGACATGGCTGTATTAAAGGAAACTTGATTGATAATTTCAGATATTCTTTTCAGCTATTTGTTTTTACAGTTGAGATACCTTTATTTATTGCATTTGCAAATTTCCACAATACATCTAGAAAGTCTTTACATTGCTCATATTTTTTGCATGAGAAAGTAAGAACTGAAATAATTCAGCAAAGCTGTAGAGAAATACTTGTGCAAAGCAGATTACTGATCACTTTTTGAAAGCCCCAGATTAGCACTATACTGATGGGGTATCATTCTTAAATTTTAAGAGAAAAACAGGGGTGGGAATAAAGATGGGGAGGAATGAAAAAAAAAAAAAAAAAACAAAGGGGGAGGTGGTAGGGAAGCCCCAGAACTTTATTTTAAGATAATATATCTTTTTAATTCTGACTTGTTGACGGCTTTTTATTGGTGAAATAGTTTTATTGGTAAATATAAAATTCTTTGTATTGGTAAATTCATCCTCGTATTTTTTAACTCCTGAATACAAAATTAGAGGCAGCTACGCTCCATTTTCTTGCATCTTCTTATAGGTGCAGGTGAGATGAAAGTGCAAGTGTGTCGGCTATGTCAAGGCACTCAGGATTCTGTTCAACAGAATGAAAATAAATCTATGAAATCTGGAATGTCTGCATTTATACATTTAGTTAAGACTTGGTATAAGACCCTGAGGTGACACGCCATACCACTTCAGAATAATAAGACAAGAAAATTTTTTCTGACCTTTTATTTTCTGGTCCATTTAGGGTTGGGGTAAGGTCTGACTTTCCAATAGCAAGTCATTCAGGGTAGCAGCTGTATGGTCTCACCAGGATCTTTGGCTGTGAACTAGAGCAGCTTCAGCCATCCAGCTGCCTAAAATATCCTGTTGGATGTCTCTTGGTCCCCTTTAGCATCTGGCAGTTTCAGAAGAAGAACAAAAAGGAGACAGGATGTTATGCCGAACCAGCCAGGAGTTTTTTATTAAGCAAGAACAGGGACACATCAAGAAAGATGAGGCAGCTGTGAGTATGCCAGCAGCTGCATCTGCTCTCTAAATGGATGATAACATGAAAATGACAGGGCCCTCAAAAGAAGCACAAAATTTGGGAATGTCTGATTGTTAATGCCTTGGCTATTTCATTCTAAGATGGGTCAGGGACTTCAAAGCAAAAGAACAGATTTATTTTACCTCTAAAGGATCTTTATTTTTAACCCACATTTTTATGCTATGGATTTGTTTCAGAATTTTAAAAAAAAAAAAAAAAAAGCAATTTTTTATTGGTTAGTGGGAACTTTTTTGTTGGCCAAGGCCTTTTAATGTTTCCATATTTCAACGATAAACAGCTAGAGAGCTGTTTCACTATGTTGCGTACAGACAGATGGATACATTGGATGCATACCTTTATTTTCTTTGGTGTTTTAGTGGCTGTCCATCTCTTTTTCTTTTTAAATTCCAAAGTATCATTAACATTCAACAACTCCATTAGAAAGTCACAGGCAGTAAATGCCCATCTGTGCCATGTTAACATTTAAGGAGGAAATAAAAGAGTAAAGTGGACAGGTGGAGTAGACAGCAGGAAGCAACACCAGGCACACAGCAGGTATGGAGTTCAGCAGAGGAAAATGCCAGACATTTAACAGGTAAATGGAGGGGCAGCTGAATTTCTATGTCAGTCCACAGAGAGTGTGCTGAGGGAGTCCTACCTGTCCGAAATAGGAAGGTGTCACGTCTTCAAGAAAGAGTGCTTGCTTTCAGTGAGATTATTAACCCCATTAACCCAATTTCTGAGTAATCATGACTGCTAAACAACTTAGCTCTTTTCTTTCCTATAACCTCTTAGTCTCATGAGCCATATTCTTTCATGCCTATCTTTGCATATTCTTGCCTATACCTTTGCATATTCATGCCTATCTGCATATTCTTTCATGCTCTGATCTTCAGGGAGCTTGGGGAGAGAAATACATGAAGGACAAGATAAGGAGACATGACTAGGCAGATCAAAGTGGTGGTCTGGCTGGGCAAGCAACAGGTACAGAATAATATGGACAAGAGACCTTCTAATAAATGAAACAGGGCTGTATGGATCACAGAGACATGGTGGGATAGCTCTTGTGCCTGGAGTGCTGCCATGGATGGACTCGTTCATGTTTTTTAGGAAGGACAGGCTGGAATGGATGGGGGGTGGAGCTGCCTTCTGTGAGAAAGCAGTGGGAATTTACAGAAAACAGGTTCACTTTAGTGGACATGTCACAGAATCTCTGGATAACTTTGGACAAGCTTTTTGAAGTCAGTGGATTTAACTACACAAATACTATTGATAATTAAAAGTCGAAGGTAATAAATATGTTAAGTGAATGGCAACAAACAACGTGTTACAACTGGATGTGTCATCAATAAAGTAATATTAGCATGTGGTTTTCTGACAGAAAAGCAACTGGAACCAGCACCATCCAACTTTACATGGGAAAAGTATGATTCAAGTGATCCAAAACACGTTTCTGATGTGTTTGTCTGTCTTAATTGTAAAAGGGTGTCTACTGCTGAGCAGCAGTGGCACAGCATTGGTGTGATAATACTGCTGTTCCAGCCACAAGTACAGAGTATGGCACAAATTGCCAATGCCGACTGTATTTCAAGTCGTCATGGTGGGGTATTGGGAAAAGTTTTCAATCAGCAATAATCACGCCTCGGGTTCACCTCATTGGCTATGATACTGCCACTGCGCAAAGCTGCACCCACTCAATACCATGCCTCTTTGCCCAGGAGGTAACAAGATTGTTTCGGAAATGACTCCCATGGTCAGACTCAATTCTCTCTGGTGTACCATCACGCCACAATACTTGTCTTTCCAGGCCCAAGATAGTGTCTAGGGCCGTGGCATGGTTTACAGGGTATGTTTCCAGCCACCCAGTAGTTGCTTCTACCATGGTGAGTATGTACCGTTTGCCTTGGCGGGTTTTTGGGAGTGGTCCGATATAGTCAATTTGCTAGGCCTCACCATATTGAAACCCTAGCCATCTCCCCCTGTTCCAGGGAGATTTTACCTTCATGGCTTTCTTGATTGCAGCACAGGTCTCACACTCATGGGTAACGCGTGTGATGGCCTCAATGGTCAAGTCCACCCCTCGATCACGAGCCCATCTGTAAGTGGCATCCCTCCCCAGATGTTCTGATGTTTCATGGGCCCATCGAGCTACAAACAGCTCACCCTTACGTTCCCAGTCTAGGTCCACCCGAGCCACTTCAATTTTTGAAGCTCGATCCACTTCTTTGTTGTTCCAATGTTCTTCAGTAGCGCGACTCTTGGGCATGTGGGCATCTACATGACGTACTTTAACATCCAGGTTTTCTACCCGGGCAGCAATATCTTGCCACAGGGTAGCAGCCCAGATAGGTTTACCTCTGCTCTGCCAGTTGATCTTTTTCCATTGCTGCATCCACCCCCACAGAGCATTTGCCACCATCCATGAGTCGGTATAATGATACAATGCTGGCCATTTTTCTCTTTCGGCGATATCTAGGGTTAGTTGTATGGCTTTTACTTCTGCATACTGACTCGACTCACCTTCCCCTTCCATGGCCTCCACAACTCGTCGTATGGGATTCCACACAGCAGCTTTCCATTTCCGATGGCTCCCTACCACACGGCAGGATCTGTCAGTAAACAACACATACTGCTTTCTGTCTTCTGGCAACTCATTGTATGGTGGTTCCTCTTCAGCACGGGTTACCTCTTCTGTTGGCACTCCGAAATCTCTGCCTTCCAGCCAGTCCATAATCTCTTCCAGGATTCCTGGGCGATTGGGTTTTCCCATTCGAGCCCGCTGTGTAATTAACGCTATCCACTTACTCCATGTAGCATCAGTTGCATGGTGTGTAGTGGGAGTCATTTCCAAAACAATCTTGTTACCTCCTGGGCAAAGAGGCATGGTATTGAGTGGGTGTACCACATCCCTTATCACCCACAAGCCTCTGGGAAGGTTGAGAGGTACAATGGCCTGTTAAAGACTATGTTACGAGCATTAGGTGCTGGGACCTGGAAACAATGGGACACAAATCTACCAGAAGCCACTTGGCTACGTAACAATAGGGGGTCTGACAGCCGTGCTGGTCCTGCCGAAACAAAACCCCTACACACTGTGAAAGGAGCTAAAGTTCCTGTAGTGCATGTAGGAAGGTGGATGGGGAAGGCAGTGTGGGTTGCTCCTGCCTCGGGAAAAGGCAAACCCACTCGTGGGATTGTCTTCGCCCAAGGACCAGGGTCTACCTGGTGGGTCATGCAAAAGAATGGGGATATCAAGTGTGTGCCTCAAGGAGATTTGACATTGAGATAAAACTAATCTGTAATCTAAGTTATATGTTGTAGGAAGATGCTGTAGGATCAACGACAGGTCAACTTTGCAAGGAGCCGGGCAGTGCAACAAGGACTTGAGCTAAGCTGGTGCTGGTGTCCAGACATCCAACTCCACCTGCCTTGAGTGGCCACTTTGGCAGATGAAGACCTAATCATCAACAGTTCTTATGAACATTTTCCAAGAAAGACCTATGGAATGAAAAGATACACCTGCCTATTAATCCTGTCCTGTTAAAGGACAAGGAATAATGATGAGAATGCTTGTATGCTAAAATATGGGGATCTGAGTGTGACAAAAATATTATGGAATAAGGGGTGGAGGTTGTACTGGGTCTGGCTGGAATGTTAACTTTCCCGGCAGCAGCCCATACAGTGCCATACTCTGCACTTGTAGCTGGAACAGCAGTGTTATCACACCAGTGTTGTGTCTACTGCTGAGCAGCACTGGCACAGCATTGGGCCTTTCTCTAACCCTCCTAGGGGGTGGGCAAAAAGTGAGGAGAGAAACATCACCAGGGCAGCTGACCTAAACCAACCAAAGGGATATTCCATACCATGTGATGTCACACTCAGCAATAAAAGGTGGAAACAGGAAGAAGAGGGGAGGGGTGGGCTCTCGTTGGGAAAACGTCAGTCCTCCTCTTGAACACCGGCTACGTGCGTTGAGGCCTTGCTTTAAGGACGTGGTCAATCATCGCTCATTTGTGGGAAGTAGAGAGTAATTTCTTTCCTCTGCACTTCCATATAGCCTTCATTTATTTTATTTGTTTGTTCTCCTCCCTTCTTTTTATTTTTCCCTTTTCCCCTCCCTTTTCCCCTTTCCCTTTTTATTTCCCTTTAGTTAAATTGTTTAGTTCATAATAATCTTTATTTAATTATTATTATTATTTCCCTTTAATTAAATTATCCTTATCTCAACCCGTGAGTTGTTCTTTGCTTTACTTCTCCCCCTCCTCATCTAAAGGAGGGGGAGTGAGAGAGCGGTTGTGGGGTTTAGCTGCCCAGCACGGTAAAACCACCACAAAGGGTCTTCAGGTCTCTTAATTTCTTGTAATTAGTGTTGAAATTAGTGGGAAAAATCCAAATCTGATTTTCTTTTGCTTTAATTGAGGTCAGTCATCTCTATTATACTAAAAATATATTTAAATACAATTTTTTCCTACATTATACATTCTTTCCTGTGCTTGTACAGTACTAGACTATGACTCAAGCTTGGTCTTTATTTCTGTGCCACTCTTTAACATCTAGGAAATGGCAGGCATGATGACTCTAAAACTTGGCAGTGCTGCAGACATGTTCCTGTTGATAGATACATGCCAAGTTTGCTGTCACTTGGCTTTGCCCCTGGAAATTGGCGGAAACATAAGAATAAGACACTGCTAATTTATCCTTTTCAGTGGGGGCAACATTATTTGTCACCTTGCCACTTGGCTGTTCTTGTGCTCTGGCATGCAATCTCCAACTCAGTGTTTGAAATGTATCATGATGGTTGTGTGGTCTAGAGTTCTGCTAGCAGCTGTTGATTGCTGGCTACTGGAGGGTACCAAGGAGGAGGACAATAGTTGGAAGTCTGTCATCTGACAAATTATTGCAAGGGAAAAAGCATAGCACATACTAAGTTCAACTTCAGAGGCTCTACAGATAATCCTAGAAAGGGAATCAGAAATGTATGAGTAACCCAAACAGTGTATTTCTTGCATGTGCTCACCACCTATGATTACTAATAAATAAATAAATAAATAAATAAATAAATAAATAAATAAATAAATAAATGTTTGTGTGCTCAAGTTTTTACATTTTTACCATCTTCACAAGAAAAAATCAGTATTGTACCTGCCTGAGAAAGCAGCAGAGCACTTCTTGAAACTGCACTTTCTCTTCTGTAACTGTGTTTTTTTGACAGTGGAACACAGGAATACCTGTATATTATCTTCTGTTTTTCCTAATATTTCTATCAATGAATGGACCTAAATAGTTCAAAATATGTTATGGCAAATCTCATAATATTTGATTTTTCTACTTCAGAAACAGTTCTTGTATTTGTCTATTATATGGCAATATTGTCATTTTTGAAAATAAACTAATCATCCATGGTTTTTCAGAGAAATAAATGTAAAGAAAATAATCTGCAACTGGAATTCACTTAAATGTGAAATAAAACAAGGTAAATAGATTTAAAGTGAGAAGTGTATTATTACAAATTTTATTTTTATATAAATATAGAAATATCAGAAAGCATCTATTTTTTCAAGCCAAGGGGTTGAAGAATGAGGGTTTTGGTGGTGTCAGGTGGGCTGTTCTGAATTTCAGAAATGTAAACTCACATAATTTATGGGTAAGTGTTAAAGTTATCCAAAATATTTTTCTGACATATTATCTATAGAAGATATTTTAACCCGAATTTGCAGGTGAGACAAGGGGAAGATGCCTTGGTTTCACTGGGAAAGTCTTACCTTGTATCAGCGTATTTTTGTCAGTGTTGGCTTCAAGTTGCTAAGAGAGTTTCTTTGATAATGCAGTCAACTTGTAATGGGACACAGAAATGATTCAAGTGTTCATTGCTTAACCTCATGGCATGCCTCTTCTGAGAACAACCAACTGAAAAACCAACTTGGCAGAGTCAGAATTTAGCTAAAGCATCAGAAAGGGAAAGGTACAGAGGGATCCCATTTGGAAATAAAAACAAAGGGATAGTTAGAAGTACCTCTATGACGATTTTATGTTTATTAATCTACTAATCTATTGTGGTCATATTATGGTTGGTGATATACATACTCAACAGGATGTTGTCCCTGACTTCCTTTTTTCTAGGTGAGTAACCAGGTCATAGAGAAATGAGATGACTCTTCCAAGGTCGGTAATAGAGCTTCAGCACACTGAGAGCCTTAGTAGGCTCTGAATTTAAATAGGATTTGATTTTCTTTCAAGATGTGAGTTAAAAAATATTTCAAAATACTGTTCCAATGCCTTTTACTACCAGTTACTGTAGCAGCACTTAATTGCAATTAGATGTTACTTTCAGCTCCAAAGTTTAAAGGATTTTGCATGCCTTTGAAGAAAAACATACTGCTCAAGTAGGTCTACATATGATTTTTCATACAACAGAAAGTTTGCAAAGACAGACAGACAAACTGATTAATTAACTAACAAACAGACTCGGGTTATTCAAAGTCAGATCTTATTTCCCCATTCTTCTCTAGTGGTGATTTTTTTTCCTTTTTTTTTTTTTTTTCTTTTTTCTTTTTTCTTCTCCTCTGTTGTCCTTGTAGGGGTATGACCTGGAGAACAGTCAAAGTATGTGTATATGAAAATACAGATAGTATATTAGAATATAATAAAAAACTGAAACAGCATCCCCAAGCTATTCCTCACAACAGTTTAAAAAATTTCAGATAGAGACTGAACATCCAAATCTGAAGTTGACAACTCATGAGCTTTCTTTTATGTTTATTGCTTGCCTTACATACTCTTCCCAATATATTAGTCCTGTTTTCAATGTCTAGAGAGATTACTAGTGGCTAAGTCTCCAGGCAACACTCTGGAAGACTCTGGATTTCATATAAACTATATGTCATGTTTTGTCATTCCCACTTTGATGTCTCAGATTTCATAGGTCATCTTGGTAGATGCCATTGTTCAGGCAACGTAATCTTTCCTTTAATATATTTCAAAGTTAACACTTTGCTATCATGTAATTGCAAAAGGAAAAGCAACAATTTAACTGTATCTATAATGCTAGCAAAAAAATGCTATATCCTTCATAACTGGTTTAGCATGTTACCTGGGAATAACTTCTGAAATGTCTTTTTTTTTTTTCACACAAAAAGAAAAGGAGAGTGTGTTTCATGTCAAAGGACACAGATTGGTAGAGAATAATATGATACTATTTATTCCATAGTGATCTCAGTACATTTAGTTTTCATCAGAAGAACATTTTGTGTTTCAGATTCGATAGACATTGTTATCAGATGCCAATTTGTCTTTCAGTCTCAATGGGGTTGAGAGATTATTTTACTTGCTTGTTGCATTTTTTGACTTATGCTATTTTTAAATAGGAATTTTCTTAAAGGAGACAAATTTTCCTTATGTATTTGCAACAGACAAAAACTCAGACCTATTCAAGGTCTTTGCCGTGTACAGAAAATAGCACAGATTCCTGCCACTTCACCTCATATGCCAAACCAAAAGTGTATTTTTTCTGGGTTCCTTATGCCATTCATTCAGATCCTTAATGGGTCAAATCAGCTTCTTGAAGGCTTTCCATTAGACACCTTCAGAGGTAGCTGGTGTTCCATATAAACTACAAACTCCAGATCTGAATTGTACAAGGGGTTACTTACATATTACCTAAACTCATTACTATTTCATCTGTGCTGTTAACAGTAGTGAAATATTTTGAGTATTGAAGTCAAGCACACAGCCATGTAGTGCTCTCTGCCCAAAAGTTAAGTCTAAACTGGCTAGAAATAAAAATAAAAAATAAAAACAATAAATAAAAACACAGTTCATATGATTAAAGCAAATTTTCACAGGAATTCAGCTTTGTACAAGGCTAGA
The DNA here is from genome assembly GCF_047663525.1 of Anas platyrhynchos. Taxonomy (NCBI): domain Eukaryota; kingdom Metazoa; phylum Chordata; class Aves; order Anseriformes; family Anatidae; genus Anas; species Anas platyrhynchos. The sequence goes on from NC_092621.1 coordinate 5,767,984, forward strand.
GGCTCTGCTCCTTCTGCAAACCTAGTGTAGATAAGAAATCCTGAAAATTTGGTCTCCAAGGCTTTGTTAAACATGACAGTGTTAACAAGGGAAATGTAATATGGTTTCCCTAGATTTACATCTGCAGCCTGAAGAATTTCAGTTCCTGCAGCCTTGAAATCTAGGAACACACCAACCCATTTTTGTCATGTGCATTTACTCCAGACCTTCAGATGGATAGAATATCTAACTCTTGATCTCAAAATATCTTACTTGAGGAGCAAACAGCTAATGAACTTTATTTATTTATTTATTTATTTGGAACCTGCAACGTTATTAACTAATGATATCTGTATTTGAATAATTTATTAACTTGCACAAAACTCACAAGATTCTTCAAGTAGCATAGTACAGAGCACACAGATCACTGTTTTTTCCTTATTCAGACCTTCACTGAATTGAATTATTAAGTACTGTTGATGTGTTGTACAGATGTTCACTTTATTTCTTACTCCATATTTTCTCATTACTTTTTCCTATGATTTATTTATGACAGTCCTATGTATATAAAATCTATGCTCTGAAGTTCACATTATAATGACCGAATGGACATTCCTGGAAAAGTTCACAGGGATGGTTCACAAGTGATTAACTCTCAACAATGTCCTTTTCTCCTCTGAAGTGAGTCCTTGGCATCCTGCATTTGCTTAGAGAAGCACTGACTACTTAAATCTTAACTCTGCAATTTTTTTGTACTGTCTGACTAGAAGTGTGTAAATGGCTGTATAAGCAATTTAAAAGCCTGAATGCTGAAACATTCTCCAGCCTACTATTTACCCCTGTTATTTATAAACATCATATATCAAGACAGCTGTGCAGTAGTTTGTGTGTGTATGTGTTCATACCATGCATTTTAGGCTATACACAGCACTTGTCCAAGCAACTCAAAATATGTTAGATATTGGCTTGCTCCTGCTCTAATTAAACAAACAAAATGACAGCACAGCGCAGACAGGGTATTATTTACAAGGATGCTGAACACTTGCAAGTATTTTATCTGCAAGACAGAGGTCAATGTAATAGCAACAAACTATCTGGGCAGCACACTGCCAGGGGTATGAGACAGTCATGATATGCTTTCCCATATCATCATGTCTCCAAAGCTTAGCAGCACTTGTGGAGGAACTTGGATGTGTGTAGAGTCCCATACAGAAGACGGGCCCAAGTGTTTCAGACAGCATAGGAACAGCAAACCATTGCTCCAGAACCCTCAGATCTGCTTTCCCATCTCCGTCACTGTCCTGCCCTCTCCTGGGCTTGCCTGAGAACCCTGACCCCTGTGGGTAAGAAGTCTGGATTTTCTGCTGAGATATTTTTAAATGACTGAATGTCATAGTCAGAGGAGGTTTCCTATAGCAGACTCTTGAATGATATTCTGTCTCTGACTATATTGCTACATTTATGACAGCTCTTTTTACTTCTCATTTCACAAAACAAGTAAAGTGATATAACTTGTCCATGTCACGCAACACTTTGGGGAAGGGAGAGGAGGTAGAGGCACTACTACAAGTGCAGGAAAGTGGCCACCACAGCTCCTGTGCAGTTCAACCTATGGGTACATCACTGTATCCAAAAGCAAATTTGTGACATGGGCTCCAGGTTCATCTGAATCACTCACAGCTAGTCAAAGGCTAATAAAAATAATAATAATAAAAAAATAAAAATAAATAAACAGTTGCAGATGCTGAGGTTGCCTTAGGATATGTGCCTTTGTGCCTTTCCCATCCCTGTTCTACAATGCCATGTTGTGATCCCAATGATTCCACCTCTATATCTGACTTCTGAACTCAAGTTCCCTTTCGTTTTGTGGTATATAAGTCTTACATCTACAGACCATATAAGGATGTTGGTGTGTACCCTGTCATATCAACAGATGGCAGGAACACAGGATAATTCAGGTTGGTAGAGATGTCAGGAGATAATGTAGTCCAGCCTCTTGCTCAAGGTAAAGTCAGTTATGAGGTCAAACTGGGTTATGCAGGGCTTTCACAGGAAGACTGAGTTTTATTGGAAATCATAAACGTGTCCAACTAATAAAATATTATAATACAAGTTTCCAAGGCTATTATTCTGTCTCTGTCAGCTGCCTGAGCTGTTGGTGACATGGCTGCAAAACTTTGTTAACTTTATTGAATGCTTTTCCCTCATTTATTTTTCTTATCTAATTTGTGTGTAAAACTGCTGGAAGGAAATAATAGCCATAATAATCCTGCATCCCGATGTATATAACCTGTCATCTCTAATATTTTATTTGAGAAATAAATATATACATACATATACACACACAATAAATCCAGTTTTCCTCATAACTGGAAGTGTGCTAATTTTTATTTTTCTGAATTTGTTGTTTGTCTTTCAGTAAAGCCTTCACTAGTTAAAGCCTAGATGGAATATATTCAATACCAGGACTTCTGTGGGATCCAGAACTATTTTAGCTTTCCACCATCCTGGGGACCTGGATATGCAGAGACAAGGTACACCTAAGAATTAGATGAATTAATGTTCTTTTGTGATAACTTGCTAAATGCGGCTGCTTGTCAGTAACATCCATGCCTCCACTTCAAGTACAATGTTGCGATAAGATGAGATCAAAAACTGTAATTTAGAAAGTCCACAAAAAGAAGAAAGCAGATAAGAAATGGAAGTTAAGGGACGAAGTTAAAGACTCGGTGTCTCTTTTGTTAACAGGGGATGAGAACATTAAATTAATTTTTTCCTCCTCCTCCTCTCTTTCTCTTTCTCTTTCTCTTTCTCTTTCTCTTTCTCTTTCTCTTTCTCTTTCTCTTTCTCTTTCTCTTTCTCTTTCTCTTTCTCTTTCTCTTTCTCTTTCTCTTTCTCTTTCTCTTTCTCTTTCTCTTTCTCTTTCTCTTTCTCTTTCTCTTTACTTCTTTGGACTTCTGTCAACTCAGATTGCAATTATTTGTATTTTGCACAGAAATTCACTGAAAAAAAAAGTTAAGCTAATAGATAAATTAAACTGTTTGATAATGAATACATTTTCATTCATGAATACATATACCAGTTGATTCTTAACGTAATTCAGTTGACTTTGGCATGAATTGCACTGGAGGTGAACTTATCTGGATATTTATAATGCAAACATAGTCTTGAAAAATTAAGGTTATAATGCAAACACTCTTGGGAGGTTGAATTGATACATATCCTCTCATAATATTTGATTAGGTTTTATTTCAAATGTGAATTTACTACAGTGTCATCTTTGCAATCTAGAACTGTTTCAAGGTTCAATAATTTTGTTTCATCGTGTAGTGATGCAGTCATCAAAAGATAAATAAATGAAAATCAGGGAAGCAATGAGGAGCCACTCATGGGATGTAACAGATCAGACAATGTGCCTAGGGGGTGAAGAAAAAAAAAACAACACACAAAACCAACCAAACAAAAAACAACAAATAAAAGAAAATACGATAAAGTAAAAAGATATGTAGAACAATTTTGTCCTTCTCATTCACAGCAATACATGATTTTACATGATTTTCACTTGCATTATAAATTCAAAGGCCTTAATAAATTATTATTATTATTATTGTTATTATTGTTGTTGTTGTTGTTGTTAATTATTTTTATTATTACTATTATTATTACAGTTAATGCAGTTACTGTTGTTGTTGTTGTATTTTTTTTTTAAACTCAGTTACTTCCATTATTTCTTTTGGGACATCTGTACTTCATTCTTGCTCAGAGATGAGATATGTTTTCTTGACATCTGTCCAGGTATTTCCTTAGTTTGTTTTTCATTTCCATGTTTCTCATTGGGTTGTTCCCTTATCTCATAGCTGTTTGCGATTAAAAACAGGATGGGGTTCATCTCACCAGATTTCACAGGTTTAATTTTCAGAAGGGGCCTCCAACACTCCCTTTATATGGAAATTATAAAGAATTATTCAGAATGTGATTTATTTCATCCTAAAATAAACATCAGATGGGGCAGATGAGTTCCCTCTGAAGGTATCTATTTCTACCAGTGATTTCTTAACATGAGATTCAGTTTTTCAGAGTTCAGGATCATTTAAGATGTTTTAAGATCCTACCTGGCTTCCAGTTGCCATTTCAGGAATTCATGAGTCTTTCACAGGTCCTAAGTCATATTGGCCAACCCTGTAAATGTCTTTAATAACCTGACACATCTAGAATGAAACTAGAAATTTTAGGCAGATGATCACATAAAGTGATTAAAAGAGTCTCATTTACATATTGCTCAGAGGACTTTTTTTATTGTTATTTATTGTTATTTTTGAAGGTCACTGGTCACAGAACATTAGAATGCATTATTGTGACTCAACTGTTACAAGGACAAGTGACAAAAGGAGTGAGATTCAGGTATCTAAAAGGAGGCATCTAATGCTCTTTAAGATTTCTTTTGTTTCCTGGTACTTCAGAAGGGACTTCCAATGTGTCTGACTGATATAGATGTCCCAGGTATGTTAGAGCATTGAAAAATGCATCAGCCATCTATGGTTAAGGACTTAAGTCATTCTCTAAATCTCTTTACTAGGCCAAAACCACCGAATTTATAGGACTAAGTGCATGAAATTAGACAGACCGAAATTGAACCAAGGTCAGAACAAAAGCTCAGGTCTGGAAGAAATGGATGAAGTGAGGGAATGGGCAGTGAGAATCTGGTCATGTAATGGAGGTTTAAGATACCATGATATGTATTCAAATGCTTTTCCAAATCAATGGCCACATAATTGTTCATACCCATCCTAGATTACATTCACTGAAACTGAAAAGCATGACAAATGCTCTGCACTGAAGAGCTAGCTCTAACATTTTTTCTGAGAAATTATAACTCTACCAGAATAATGTCTTCCCTCAAGAATGTTTAAACCAATGTACAAATTGGTTCAAACAGGCACAGGTTGCTCAGATTTGGAGGCTTTTGCAACCTAAGCAGATATTGTTACAGTCCTTTCTATTCATCCTCACCAAAGCTGGCCTTTAGCCACCTCTGCACCTTGCTGGCAGAAGGGCAATCCCGACTCACAGATGATTAAGATTTAGAATATTTAAAAGGAAGTTGTCACTAGAAACCAGCACAACCTAAACAGATCAATTGACAGCAGTGATCCTAGCAATACATAAGTCTTAGCACCAGCAGAGATTTGAGCTCATCTCATCCATTTTTTTTGGCTTTTGGAGCCAAATAGCTCTTGCTTCTGAAATCAATAGAGAGCTCCAGCTTCCCTCAAGCATTACAGTCTCCAAGATTTTCAACTTTTCAATAACACATATTTTTCACTGACCCAGCAATTCATCCTAAAAATTGATACAAGTTTAAGACATAAGCAGAGGCTGGCAAGGAAAAGGAAAGATGGCTAAGGCATTTAAGGATTGAAAAAGTCAAACCAATGCAGCTGCACCTGCTCTAGTAGCAAGCCATAAAATCCCGGTACTTTATTCCTGTGACAAAATAGTAATGAGGTAAGAAAATGTCACCAAATTAAGCTGTTACCAAAGATGTCACAAGTAGGGGAAAGTGATTGCAAGGGTTATTAACCCACATCCTCATTACACTGTTAAGTGGTCCTTCTCAAATGACACTTGTTTCTGTTTATAGATTCTTTTGTTCATTTCCATATTCTAAACAAAACCACTAGAAATTACATTTTCATCATCATGTTTTCAAGCAGGATTTCTTATTGTTCTGCCCTTGGAAAAGGTAACTGGTTTTGTGTGTGTGTGTACACCCACAGACCTGTGTGTGTTTGGTTGGGGTATATCTAGACAGAACATTGCTTTTGTTTTTTTGTTTGTTTGTTTGTTTTTTCCCTTTATATTTCTGAACACTTTCATCATTTTCATACATATGTGACACACAAACACCATACAAAATTTCTTAAAACTAGGCTATAAAAAGGGATAGTTTATAGAATGAAGTATGATATGGTAGATAGTCCTTATTCAATGAGGAGTGAATTTAGGTCTAACTACCAGATGGTAGAGCTGAACACAGAAAATCCATATGTGTGATGGCAGCTAGGGACAGCCATTGACATACTTGCTTTTCCAGCCAAATGCCTCAGCAGATGCAGAGTTTTACACTTTAACATTACAATATGGCACTAAAACCCAAGAGAAGAGCTATATACAGGAATCAAAGGCGATTTAAAGGGACACTACTGAATTTTGTTCTCTTCTCATTACATGTGGAGGACTGAAGGAGGGAAAAAAAAGGAATCTTTCTCCTTTTTCTCAAGTGCTACCACTCATAACATTATTATTATTTTTTTATTTTTTTTTATCAGACCCCAAGAAGGGTGATAAAGAAAGAAAGAGAGGGAAAATGATGGTCCTATGTGAGAATTCTGTTTCTGTTTCATCATCATCATATATTATCTAAAAATTCCCAAATCTCCTCTCACTTAAGTAATAGACACTTAGGAGTCTAAGACTGAATAAATATATATGGAATGGAGATCCTTAAATAACTGTCTGAAGTTGTTAATCTGGCTGCTGTGTAAGTTGTTTTGTGTTTTGTTATTTATATTTTTATTTTATTTTATTTTATTTTATTTTATTTTATTTTATTTTATTTTATTTTATTTTATTTTATTTTATTTTATTTTATTTTATTTTATTTTATTTTATGTCATATAGTGAAAATAAAGTTACCCAGTTTGCTTAACTCAGAAGAGTCCTGCTAATTTAGTAATTAAATTATATTACTTTGTTTAACAGATTTCTGTTGAATCCAAGAAGAAATTATTGTAGAGATTAAGGCTCAGACTTTCCAGCTTAGTCACAGATTTCCTGTGTGTTTTTGGAAAACTAGACTGAAATCCTAGTACTATTCCATTTCTTTTAATAGGGCTAAGTTTTCACCCTTAATCTCTTTTTCCCTCGGTTCCTTTCCCACAAACTTTGCTTGCCTACACACATTCTAAAGGGCAGAGACTGTTTCTTGCTAATGTACTAAGGTTGAAATTCTGGTTGGAGCTTTTAGGCACTATTTAAGTAAGTATAATATAAAACTTTGGATAAATTATATCAGTAGTTCTAAATGTCATGTTTTGAGTATGCCCTCAGATGTGTTATTCTTAGCTAAAATTGTTATACATGTTATATCAGTCCAAGAGATGTGACTAGTGTAACTATTTCCTTTTTTTTTATTATTATTTTTATTTTTAAGTGTATAAGTGTATTTGCATTCAATTCTCTTGTCTGTTATCTTCATTTTACCTTTTTGTTTGTGCCTGTCAATTTCGTTCCCCACTTAAAAAGGATGTTTAAAATTAGAAAAAAAAATAAACCAGACATATCAACCTTTGGGGCTGCTGGTCTAAGTAAAATTGGTATTATTTTTTTCTTCAAGAGAGAAAAAGCAGGCATTGTGTAAGCATGCTAGATTTTTACTGGGTGTAAAACAATAATAATAATACAAAAGCAATAAAAACAAAGAAACAAAAAAACAACAACAACAACAACAACAACAACAACAAAGAACAACCAAAAAAAAAAACCAAAAAAACAACAAAAAACAATCAACCAACTAAATCTACTGGGTTTTCCATAGAAAAAAAGTCTCAGACACCAGGAGCCATTTGTTTAGAATTGGCCATGGGTCAAAATGTAAGACTAGTGTGTTTTCTTCACAGCGCACTCTAATATAGGGCAAGAAAGCACTAGAAAATGTTGTAGAATAATAAAATAAAATAATAATAATAAAAAAAGTGTCTGACTTTTACCTGTATGCTATTGGAAAAGGGGTATTTGCCTTTTCTTTATAGAAAATCAATCATTGGGACTAGCTTTGATTTACTGTATGGTTCTTTTTTACTCATGGTTTATGCTGTCATTGGTTTTAGGGTGCAAAAATATGTTAACAGGAAGCTATTACAAACAGGATGAAGTTTGGAGTTTGTGAGGACTCTTGGCTATTTGCTGAGAATCTGAGAGGACTGAAATATTTACAAAAAATACAGACTGAAATATTTACCAATATGGAGAATAAATTGTTAACTGTGTGTTTCCCTCAACACACTTGGTCTGGATACATAGGATAAATCACAATTTAAAGGAAAATAAAATAGTGTTTATTTTTCTACATTGATCAAAAAAAAAAAAAAAAAAAAAGGACTCAAAATATCTAGCTTTTCTGGATGTCTGAACTAGAAACTTTAGAAAAAAATAGAACTAAAAAAATAAAACTAAAAACTAGATGAAACTATACCTTAGGGTCCTTTGGATCAAGTCTTAAGATATTACATTCTAGTGTCATAGCATATCTTCAATTTTTAAACACAGTTTTCCACTGATTTTGAAAAGTTGTTGTTGTTGTTGTTATTCTTGTTTGTTTGTTTTAAATAAAATCAATGTTGCGCTTGTTCATACACATGCTCTTAACCACCAAAGGGAAGCTTATAAATCTGGAGACTGATAGAGTAAGCTCAAAATTCTAACAACTCTTCTTATCAAGAGCATTCCTAAAACATGCCCATCCTACACTTGAGAGAGGTGTTGGCTGACTAAAAGACTTTATCTAATTCTAGTCTTTTTATTTTAGGAAATACTTTATTTACTTTACAAATAAATGCTTTATTTGCTTTTGGATGAAGTAAATAAAGAGGATATTCACGATTTTGTTTTTAGTAATGTCTGGAACAGACAAAGAGACATGTAAATGTGACACTAAGGAACATAATTTAGTGATGGGACCTGATGCATCTTCATTGGAAGATATTCAATTCAATTGGAGGATATGTTGATGGTTGGATTTGATGATCTTGAAGATCTTTCCCAACCCAGATAGATCTATCAGAAGCCTTTCTGAAAAAATGAAAAGTAAACAGTTTCTGATTTAAATATGTCTATTATCTTGTAGCACCTCTCTCTGTGCCACTTATTTGTGGATATGTTGCAAATGCAATTCACATTGTTAACCTAGTATGTTGCTAGCTCAAGAAAGCACTTATGTATGCTTTTAACTTTAAATCCTATTGGCGTTGTGATCTCCTCCGCTGGGAATTTTGTAAAGAACAGTTTTTATTCTTTTCCCTTATAAACAATTTCTTAGATATGAGATAATAAAATACACTTTTAAAATCTGAATAAAGTAAAACAAATGAAATCTAAATAGATGACAGAAGACATGGTAGCAAAAATATACTTATTTGGATGAAAGGAAATTTTCCATTTCCTAAAATGGGATAATTCTCTAGAGCTAATTCTTCAGCAAATTCAGTTATGTATGTTTTTATTTGTTTGTTTGGTTGGTTTGGTTTGATTTGGTTTGTTTTTTTTGAATTTTCTGGGAGAAATTCAGAGCAAAATTTCATATGAATGATACATATGAATGATAGATTACCTCCAGATTTTAAACCTTGTAACTAAAATAATTAAATATTTTCAGGATGTTTAAGAAAGAGAATAGCAGAGTTATCATGTGGGAAACTGTTCTGTAGTTATTGTAAGGTCAGTTTAATAATAAGAAAGGAAGAAGAGTTTTGCAGAATTTTTTTAAGTGAGACAACATAGTAGAGTTATTGCATCATGAATATGAAATTAGTTTGATTTCAAGGCATTTAGATGAGATACAGAATTTGTCCTGTTAAGCTCTTAAAAGCTAAGCAGGATGCAAGTCACAGAAGACATAGGGCCTATAAATACATTTCCCAATACAGTAAAGGCTGTATATAAAACAGTTCATTCGTAATACTGTAAGAAATAGTGTAGCTTTTTGTTGTGTTCAGCGAGAGGTAGTATAATATAGAATTGTTGGACAAAAAAATTGGTTTCTATGTTAAGGATCTCTACACAATTTGACCATTGGGATATACTAGAGACATTAAATTAGACTTTTTCTCTTTCTTTGTCTAATTACAAGATTTAATAAACTTTATGCAAAAATGTGTGGATATGTTTTTTTTTATTTTCTTGTTCACCAGTTTTAATGGAAGTCCCGTTTGTATTGGAGAATGCAAGAGTGTAATCCAAATAAGACTACACACCCCCTCACCATCACCATGTCGGCCGTGATCACTTTGTCAATACTACTGCAGCAAGTTTCACAAAGGTTTTCTCCTAGATTATTTCAAGCACACTTCACCAAGGGGCATGAGGGCATCGTAAGACCAGAAGTTTGTGCTGGAGCCTACAAAACTCCAGAAAACAAAACAAAACAAATCACCCAACAAAGAAGCCCACTTTCTTTATCTGAGAATTATCTGAGTTATTTTCATGAAGGTTATTCTTATTTTCTTTCTGATCTTGCCAATTCACTCATAAAAAGAGTTGGACTTGATGATCCTTAAGGGTCCCTTCCAATTCAGGATATTCTATGATTCTATGATAAGTATTGTCTTATAAGTAGTTCTTAATTGGAAGAGTAGCTACAAGAGAAGGAAAGGTAGAATAAATGAATAGAAAGGAGAAAGAAAAGAGGCAGAGAAGGAAGAAAGAAGATATTAATTATGCACAGATAAATCATTTTTGAGACATTGAATCATTTTTGAATCATTTTTTGATGAATCCTTTTATAGCCATTTGTATATGTATTTGTATGTATATAAAATAATGCTTCACAAGACTCCCTTTGACCATGAATTTTGTGTCTTGGGTCCTAAAATTTGCTTTCAAGGACTAGTAGAAAGAAAAAACGTTTTTTTTTTTTTTAAAAAAGAAACAAACCAAGAAGGATTGTTTAAGGTAAGGTCATCACCAACAGTAGATACACTCCTTGAATAGCCAGGTGCAAGGACAAATCACCTGATTATTAAAAAAAATAAATAAAAGAATCACCTGATCAATCTTACATAATCATTTGTATTCTGACTAGTCCTGCATTGCATGTGTCCGTGACCACACCTTGACAGCTACATGTCTCTTGGTTGATTATAAATTGTCAGTAGACATAAAAGGGATTTTTGATAGGTAATGACTGACCTATTTGGGGACCTTCAATCATGTCCTCTGACAGCAGAGTGCAAGGATAGTAAGACACTCTGAGATATTATGATTTTCCAAAATGACTTCATTATACTGTCTAGGATATCTGCCCTAAGGTCTTTGAAAAAAGTTGGTAAGTGACTTCTGGATGGTCACAAAAAATCATCTTTTTTATAATTTCTGCTGGACACCTACATGTACTCTATTAAGGCTTATATTAAGATTTTGCTCCTTAGAGCAAATTTGGCTCTTCAGGGGTTATGGAGATTGAGTGAGAGATCATCAGGACTAAATCCAACAGCAAAGGAATCACTGGTTTATCTTTTTACCAATTCTGTGGAAAGACCCAGAAGGATTTCATTGCTACTTAGGGTCCAAACCAACAGTAAGAAAAACAGTAGGAATTCAGCTTTCCTTTTCTAGACTTCACCTGCCCCTGCTTCAGTCTCGGCTTTGTTTGTTTAGTATGTCTCAAGAACAAAGCACAAAAACCAAATAAATAAATAAATTGGAAAATAAAATGTCAGACTACAAGATGAAAATTCAATTACTTGACCTCTCAATCATGCCTACAAGTAAAAGAAATCAGATCGATAGTTTGCTGTAATGTGGCCCATCGAGTGTTTCTCCTTCATTCTGTATCTCTGGGAAGATTTCTATTTCCCAGGGATATATGCAAGAATTAACTCTATAATATGGGGAAATGACGAGGAACAAGGTCAATAGGACTGAACTGATTTTTTTTTTCTATGATCATGTGTAGGGTGGGTTTTTTCATTTTTGCTTTTGTTCATTTGTTTTTATTTTATTTTTTTTTAACTCTCCTACCCCACCCACATCTTCCCCACCTCAACACCACCTTGACTATGGGAGTAAAAGCTGTACACACAAATTCTGGTATTAAGTCTGTACTCTATTTTTATAGCTCCCTTGACATTCCTGTCTCTCAAGGACAAAAAGGACATCTAGTCTGAAATCTTACACCATGTAGGCAATAGAGTTTCTCCTATAAACTGTTGTGGCAGTCAAAAACAAAACAAAACAAAACAAAACAAAAAAACTGTGCAGAAGAAAAATGACCAAGGCGTGCAGTGTGTCAAACTTGGAGAAGTTGTTCTAGTCCTTGCTGCTTCCTAGACCTCCTGGTGAAGGTCATTTAACCATTCATTGCCTTAGATCTTCATGTGCATTATGCAGACATTCAAAGTTGCATTTCTTGAGGTATACATGAAAGGTATATTTTAAAAGGCATTACTTATTGTGAGGTAAATTGTTTGTTTTTTTTTTTATTGAGTATATTACTCAGCAGTGGTAACCTAATCCCAGAAGCAGTACATACTCATTAGCTTGTCCCTGCAATCAGTCTAATTAGACTTGAAGATAAAAGTGACTTCTTAGTTTTCATGACTCTACCTTCATGCTTCCAGAATGCAAGGTAACACATTCATTAAGTAAACCAATTTATTTGTAGCTAGCTAACTTAACTAGGTATGCAAACTGAACTTCTGATACAATATTAATGCATGACACAAATCATGAAAGGAGGATTATATGAGAAACTCAGAGTGGCCTAGAACTATCTCATGCTTTAGGAAAGCATATAGTTTTGATTAAAATTCTTTAAATAAATGAAAAAAATCACCTTAGCATCCTTGTAGGTTATTCCAATTGTTAATAATAATTAATCTTAATTAATGTGAAGTAATATTAATATTACTCAAACACTTGATATTAATTGATGAATATTAAGTGAAATTAATTACATTTAATTAAGGCTAATTACTAGTTAATGTATTGGTTAAACCTCCTACAGTAGCTGCAGGTTTTATCATTTTATTATTTTTCCAGAAATTTCTTTTCAAACCTGAATGAATTTTATCAGTTCTAGTGTTCTGGAAGATTGCACATCTCTTCTCACCTGTGACTCCCATAATTATGAGTGAATACCCTGCAAAAGTAAACAGAATATTTTATAATCAGTTTTCCATGAAAAGCAATCAATTCCTTGATCTTTCCTTCTTAAATTCCTAAATTCCTCTCAGTGGAATTTAGTCCTGGTACTTTTTTAGACTGAGTGCATGAATTTCATATATGCAATAAAAATTAAAATCCACAAGCTATTATTGTTGTTAGCATTACTAGTATGAAGTTTTACCATCAGAAATGAAATTCCCCATAACTCTTGGCATATATTAAGTAATTTATCTGGTATATAATCTAATAATTTAGACCTGGCCTACTAATGCTTCATGAATACAGCATCCAACCAACTATAAGATTTCACTGAAAAATCAACCAAGTGAAGCAGCTAATTATATTTCATATTTTCTTCCCATCTGTAATAAACTTCTTAATTTAGAGTTCTACATTAACTATAAACCTTTATTTTGGGGTCTTCTCCCCCTTTCCAATTTTTTAAATTTGTTATTTTTGCCCCCAGTACATGGCATATAAGCACATGGGAAATAAATTTGGTTGGTTGGTTTTGTTTGTTTGTTTGTTTGTATTAGATGCAATATGACAGGGGTGGGGGCTAAATGTGTAATTCTAAGTCAAATTGAGTGAGGGGATGTTCCATTCTCTTTTCACTCAAAGGTTATTTACAAGGTTTCTGATGAAAAAAAAAAAAAAAGGTGAACTTCATCTCTGAACAATCCAATCAAAATGCCTTTTATTCTGAAATGCCCTAAGGCTGTCAAAAAGGACCTTGACTGGCATCTGGAATGAGCCATTATTCTGGCAATGGTTTGGTGTATCCCAGGATGGTAGGTATTAGCATATCCCTGGAAAGTAGAAGTTATCATATGCCTTAGTAGCACAACTTGCAGATTTTGGATTGTGTTCATGAGAACAGATTTTCCAACAAGTAACTTGCCAAAGGCTTGATATAAAAAGTACTTATGCCTAATGTCTGTCATTCCATCTATGCCAGTTCATTCTTCCTGGGCTGGACTGGTTCCACCCTGGCACCTGAAATGGAGTAAACAAAGTCACTAGGTACTGAAGACTTTGATGTGACCTGTGTTATTTTTCCAGGCAGTTGTCATAAGGATGGTGACTTTATGCACTGTATCATGGCTGACCAGAGGTCTGGGATTGTCTTACATTTTTATAAAACTGTTCATCTCCAAATACTTTAAAATGACTTAAAATTTGAATATATCCTGAAATTGTCATCTCTGTGAAAGAACACAGCTGCTTTTAAGACTTCAGCTAATCAATGCGTATAAATGCATCCTGAACTTTAGAGCATACATGTATATTCACATGCTTTAAAGTCATACACATAACAGTCATACACATAACTGGGACATAAACACCCATTTGACATACCATAACATATCAGAATAATTAATTGGAAACCAAAGCAATTCTGCCAAGATGGTGAGTAATTTTAAGTTTGCAGGAAAGGGTTGGGGAGGGTAGTGGACTGATAGTGGGACAGACAGAGAGATGTATCTATTTCAGAAATGATCAAATTTTTTTTTATAGTCCACGAGAAACTTTAATTTATTTTTTGTTTTTGTCCTTCAGAATGGGACATCTTCATGTTCATTGAAACAGTCAGACCTGTCTGTTTGCTCACTTTAGTTATAAATGTTCTTGTTCTCAATATAGACCTGAAGGTTTTGGTGTTTGTTAGAACTTTTTGGTAACGTAAATATAAAAATAAATGGTATTCAGGAGAAAAAACAAAACAGAACAAAACAAAAAAATATAAACATAAAAACATAGCAACAATGACAAGAAATGTCTGATTAGAATATGATGCTTTTTGCATAAGATGATAAGATGATTCACAGGGAGTTCAATGACATTGTTCATTAAATAAGGTGCTGCATTACCTGAGGATAGTGTCACAGTTATCTCCCAAACAAGACGTATTCTGTTTAGGGTTTAGGTTTGGTTTAGTTTGTGAGTTTGTGTTGCCTTTTTTTTTTTTTTTTTCTTTTCCTGGTTCCTCATCTTCGCTAGTCAGTGAAGAAAAAAATAAAAAGGTATCAGTGACTTCAACACAGCTGGGATTTTACCAATAGTATGTAATAAAACCACAGATTCTTCAATTTTTCAAACAGAAATCCCATGTATGTTTGTTGATTCCTTAGAGACTGATATTCATAATCTCTTGACTCTGTTTCAATAAGGTTAGGGGTTTAGCTCAATATTATTCCAGCTGGAGAAAGATTTATAAACAGAACCTTTAAACAGAACCCTTATAAACAGAATCTGATTGCCTGCAAGAGACTGCATGTATTTATTTTTCTTTCTTATCTGCCTTTCAATGTTTTTAAGAAAAAACAGCAAATATTTGTTTTCCCAGAAAATATGTCCTTTTACATACCTTCTACATATAGCCTATGAAATCAAAAATGGATGATGTATCTTTCTTTCTTTTTTTCTCTTTTTTTTTTTTCTTTTTTTCTTTTTTTTTTTTTTTTTTTCCCCAAAATCCTTTGCTCTTTTGTTCAGAAAGATTCATTACTATTATCATGGTAGTATCTTCCAATAAATATTTACACTGCTTGATTTTGCTTACAAACTCTAAAATTCTAATTTGTCCGTATTCTGTTAGTATGTATGACATAATCAGGATAATCTAGGGAATGATCTTGCAAAGTGTTCTCTCTAGCATCTTTGTTTACCCAAATATTTTTGTTAAGTTAATGAGTATCTCTGAGAGTGACCTTAAAAATGCAGTAAAATACTGTTGTTAAACTCAATAGTAAAATATGGACTGACTTGGAATCATGAGCTTTTCCCACGACTCCTATGTTTGTAGTTGATTAAAACTCCCAAGGACCAGATTTTTGATGAGCAGAATAGCATTGTGAAAGTCAAAAGACCTCTACGGACTTGCATCTGTGGTGGTTTTACCGTGCTGGGCAGCTAAACCCCACAACCGCTCTCTCACTCTCCCTCCTTTAGATGAGGAGGGGGAGAAGTAAAGCAAAGAACAACTCACGGGCTGAGATAAGGATAATTTAATTAAAGGGAAATAATAATAATAATTAAATAAAGATTATTATGAACTAAACAATTTAACTAAAGGGAAATAAAAAGGGAAAGGGGAAAAGGGAGGGGAAAAGGGAAAAATAAAAAGAAGGGAGGAGAACAAACAAATAAAATAAATGAAGGCTATATGGAAGTGCAGAGGAAAGAAATTACTCTCTACTTCCCACAAATGAGCGATGATTGACCACGTCCTTGAAGCAAGGCCTCAACGCACGTAGCTGGTGTTCAAGAGGAGGACTGACGTTTTCCCAACGAGAGCCCACCCCTCCCCTCTTCTTCCTGTTTCCACCTTTTATTGCTGAGTGTGACATCACATGGTATGGAATATCCTTTTGGTTGGTTTAGGTCAGCTGCCCTGGTGATGTTTCTCTCCTCACTTTTTGCCCACCCCCTAGGAGGGTTAGAGAAAAGCCCAATGCTGTGCCAGTGCTGCTCAGCAGTAGACACAACACTGGTGTGATAACACTGCTGTTCCAGCTACAAGTGCAGAGTATGGCACTGTATGGGCTGCTGCCGGGAAAGTTAACATTCCAGCCAGACCCAGTACAGCATCTTCTGGGTCTTTGAGCAAAACACTTGACAGAAAATGCATAGAAATGCTGAACTGCATAAGATGAAAAATATCCCCCAAAAAATCACCTCAGGTAGATTGCTGCAGTACAGTATGATGAGATCTTAATGTCTTAGCATCACAGAACCTTGAAATCTCTCCTGTTCTGCCAAGAATTGCACTTTTACTGTTCAGTATAGAGTGCTGATCATGCTACTGGTCCAGCTTGGCAGGACCATGCTCCATTCAGAGCAACAAAAACTCCAGCAACTCCAAGTCATACCAGGGGCAGAAACTGTTGTGCAAGTAATAGTTATTTGCTGCTCTCCATTAAATCAGTCCCTCTTCATGTTTATTTTTCAGATTTTCATCATTTAGGTGGAAACCTTTAATGTCAGATATCCATCTCAGAATTCTTGTGGGTTTTGTTTATTTGATGGGGAGATGGAAGATGGGGGGGAGGGAGTTGTTTGTTTTCTTGCTTGCTTATAATTAGGACAGTCTTTATTTTTTAAAGTTCATACTTATTTGCTTCCTTGCACTATATCCTTATTATTTCTTTATGTATTTTCATAAAGTAATATTTTTCATATGAAAAATGAGGTTATTCTTTGGAACAACTGAGATGCTATTCCCATTTCCCTCTCCCATTTGATACCAAACAATTTCAATTAAAATTTTATGTGGCAGTAGTTCCCTGGTGAAAGTGACTCCAAAAATGGGATTTATTTCATGTAAAGCCACCTGAATGTTTTATAGGGTGTCTAGGTGACTAATCTTCATTAAACATATAAATTAACTTTTAGGAGGTTATAGCTACAAGAGACTGTGCTATATTATGTCCTTACTAGAAGTTTTAAAAAGTTCCCTGGAATATTATTGAACTAATGAAGCTTTTGACCCCACTTCCAAGTGGAAGACACAATGTAAACATATCACGTTGCATTGCATATTTATTTGCATCACAGTCATCTGCTTTAAAACACCAGATATCTTGGCAGGAATGATGAAACCTGTTATTATGCTGTTTTTGTTGTGGATTTTATTTCTGTTTTTGTTGTTGTTGTTGTTGTTTGCTTGTTTTGGTTTGTTTTCTTAAGAGAGAGACTGAGAGAAAGAGAGAACTCTAATTAGGCAGCTTGATGAAAATTCTGGCCCATAATAGATTAAATAAGCTTTCTGTTCAGCAATAATTCCTAGTACTAAGTGAGACCATAGGGAGCAGGTACATCCAATATTGAAGGTTGATAAATAAACACAGCTCAAAAAATCTTCAGGAAACCTGTTTCTTTTCCTTCCACTTTATTTTAACAGATTTCAGAATGCAGTACAATTTTTTGTAACATTGAAATCTGTGCTTCTGCTAATTCTCGTATAGTGTAAGATCTGGTTTTGCAGTGACAAACTCTTCAATTGAGTTTTGTATAATTTTCATTTTTTTCTTAATAAATACATAAATAGCTTCTTACTGTTCTTACTGTTTATGCAAGATTACCTGCACAGAATATTTGAGGATTTTAGCACTGGATCTCAAGTCTTGGTCATGTGATCTGAGAAAATAATGCTGTTAGCTGTAGCAACTTGAAGTACTTGCTGTCAGTCAGAAAGATTGTTCCACACTCACAGAAAGCCACATAAAAAGTCTTTGAAAGACTGGTACTTTGAGATAAACGACAGTCAGGGATATACTTCTGAGTTTGTACTTAATGTCCCCAAATGGAATTGTGCTTGTACTTTACCAGCTGGCGTTTTCAAAAGAAGGACAAAGCTAATCAACCAAGAAGAAGGATAAAAAGTGGTTGGCTGTTTTTTGTGTTTTTTTTTTTTTTTTTTTTTTCGTGATTTTTTTTGGGGGGGGAGGGGCTGGGCTGTACTTTCTCAAAGAAAGTCTTCACTGGTGACATTTGCTAGCTTCCATCTTACACAACTTAACAGGAAGTTGGTTTGTGAGGTGTCCTTTCTCATGAATCAGTTTCTTCTTTTGTTCATCTCAATTCAGAAGCAATGACCTTCAGATGGGAGGAATGGAAAATACACAAGCTTGTAACCCTCTTATAAACTCTTCTGGTGATGACATCGCTTCTCAGTCACTCATTGATGCTCTGCTGCTGTGGATATATTTTGCCCAGCACGAAGTCTTACAGAGGGTATGAACAAGAACAATGTATTTGGGTTCCAGTGAAAGCAGGAATTTCCAAACTTCCTGCAGAAGTAAAATAAACAATGAAAATCGTTAGCACATAAATATATTCACATTTGCAACTACTCTGTAATCTTTTCCACTACTCATTTATGTTCACCTGAATCAAAACAACACACTGATATTGAACATCAGCCCAGAAATATGTGGCATGAGTTCACCTCCTGACATGGGTAGCTACAAGGGATTACTTTGCATTACAGCACTGTGGAATAGACCCAACTATACATCTCCCCTCCAAAACTGGAAATTAACTCATTGATGAATAAAAAAAGATGTTGATATGTGGTGCTGTGGGGCCTTGACAGAGAACTGAGAGGCCTTTTATATTCTAGCCCAGTTCTCCTACTTTCAATTAAAAATAAAAAGCTTGCTCAAGCCAGGGAGATGATATTTCAACCAGGTTTCTCCACTTGAAGTCAGTTTCTAAGCAGAGTCTCAGTTGCCTTAAAGCCTCAGGGCACCTTTGTTTGAGGATCATTGGTTGATTTACACAAACCAGTCCATTGCTATAAATCAAAAAGCCAAACTGTATGTTGATTTACCCTGGGCTGTTGTTTACAGGAATCAGACAGCTTTCTCTGGTCTGAAATAATCTCTGAAAAGTGAGTCTTTGAGAACTCTAGCTTTGTATCTATGAATGAGGAGGACAAGAGTATAACACATTTACACTTTTAAAATAGGTTACAAGGAAAGTCACCCTGCATTCTCTCCATTTTTTATTTTTCTTTAACATTCAGAGAACAATTGGGTTATTAAGTTTGTTACATAAGTTTTATATAAGCTTTTAAAATAATATGAAGAAAACTGATTTTCCTGTAATTTAGGCAATGTTTTATTTACTCAGTATAAATATTCCCCTGAAATATAGAAAAGCACAAAATAAGAGCAAATTGCCAGTGTATAAGAGCTGAAAGTGAAATCAACCTTTAACAACAATGAATCCAACCATGAAGAAAAGCGATGGGGTGGTAGATATTTAGGGTAAGACTCATCTCACTTAATTTTATCTGTCTAAAAGTTAAGCATCAAATTTAAGCTGTGATTCTAGACTCTGTAGTTGAAGGAGATAAACAGGCACTGGAAAAGGGTGACTGATCATCTCCTCCCTGTGCCTCTCCTCCTCTTCCTCCCCCCTCCCCCTCCCCTCCCCCCCCCCAAATTCTAATATAATTTTGTTGTTGTTGATGATGAATTTGCTGTTCATTAATTTTGTTGTTCATCTGGAAGTTACATTCTTTCTTTTCTGATTGCAGAGGGGGTATCAATGCTCAGATTAAACTCCCTGCCTTATGTTCAGATAGACAAAATGTAGAGGCATGAACACCATACTTAGGGGTTGATTTAATTTTTTAGTTTACCTGATTTTATTTTATTTTTTTCCACTTAGTTTAATAGCATATTTAACTGACTGATTCAGATACCTCATTACATGACCTTCTGGTTGCGGCTTTTAGACTTTCACTAGCAATCCTATATGCGCTGCATAATCAGAAATATTTCATTAAAACAAGAGCCTTTGAATGTCAAAAAGATTCCTTGGTTCTGTTTAATAATGTAAGGTCTGGGTTTCTGACAGATCCCAGATTCCTTCTTCGCTAGGAATTCGATGATGAACATGTACAGCTCTATCTGGTATCAAAAGGAATTTCAGAAAGCAAGAAGTTCCTCCACTTCTTTTACTTTTGATTTTTATGACATCAAGAGAAGGACTGCATGTTACAAAATACAAGATACTGAACTGAAATAGAGATAACAAGAGGTTTAATATGGAAGAATGGTCCTGTGCTGTTAACTATGATCACGTGAATGCAGTCTCTGTCTCATTAAGTATTCAAACCCCTTGCCAAATGCTGGCATATTTGCTGGATGCCCTGATTTCTTATACCCTTTCTACAAATGCCTGCTGTTAACTGTTGTGAAATAATAAACCCTAGGCTTGATGGTCTAGAGGATCATATTTTTATAGAGCTAAAACACAAATACATGTGTGTGCACACAAACAAGCTTAAAAAGTAATAAAAACAAATAATACACAATAAGTGACAATCACTGTGCTACTTTTTTTCTCTTAAATATTAAAAAATGACAACAAATACTGAGGTATTGGGGATGGAAACAAAATATGGTAGCTCATGGGGAAAACAAAAAACAAAACCTAAATATTGGAGTAACAATTCATCTACCTGTGTTTTTTCAAA
Source organism: Anas platyrhynchos (assembly GCF_047663525.1). Classification (NCBI taxonomy): domain Eukaryota; kingdom Metazoa; phylum Chordata; class Aves; order Anseriformes; family Anatidae; genus Anas; species Anas platyrhynchos. Next base: position 5,788,895 of record NC_092621.1, read on the forward strand.
TTTTACTGGAAATTTACTGCTTCTGTTAACTGTAGTCCTTTTTCATTTTTCTCTGAAGCATTTGGAGCTAATTCAGACTGATGAAGGAACCAGATGAATGTGCTATGATATCCTCTAGTACAAAAAAGAAACAAAACAAAACAAAAAACTTCTAAACACTTTCTAAAACACTTCTGGGACACTCCTCATGGTACAACTGTGGACCTACTTTCAAAAAAGGAGTCAGAGATTAAAAAGCACCCTCTCAGTGAACAAGCTTTTCCTAATATCCAATCTGAACTTCCCCTGACACATTTTCTCCCATTTTCCTTCAGGTACTATTGGGGGTCACCAGAGAAAAGATATCAATCAGTGCCTCTCCCTCTGGCCTCCCTCATGAGGAAACTGCAGACAGATTTTGCAATTGTTGTAGACCAATACTCTTGCATTTCACCAGAAGATGTTTAGTACTGTCGTGGTTTAACCCGGCCGGCAGCTAAACACCACGCAGCCGTTCGCTCACCCTCCCCCCTCCCTCTCTGGGACGGGGGAGAGAAATGGAGAGTGAAGCCCGTGAGTTGAGATAAAGACAGTTTAATAAGACAGGAAAATAATAATAACAAAATAATAATAACAATAATAATAATAATGATACAATGGTGATAATACGAAAGTAATAGTATGTACAAACAAGTGATGCACAATGCAATTGCTCACCACCTGCTGACCGATGCCCAGCCTAACCCCGAGCAGTCCGGCCCCCTCCCCCCAGCTAGCCACCCCTATATATTGTTTAGCATGACGTCAGATGGTATGGAATACTCCTTTGGCTAGTTTGGGTCACCTGTCCTGGGTCTGTCCCCTCCCAGCTCTTACTGCACCCCCAGCCTGCCCGTTGGCAGGACAGAGCAAAAGGCTGAGATGTCCTTGGCTTAGTATAAGCACTGCTCTGCAACAATTAAAGCATCGGGGTGTTATCAGCACTCTTCTCATCCTAAGCCAAAACACAGCATTCCACCAGCTACTAGGAAGAAAATTAATTCTGTGCTAACTGAAACCAGGACAAGTACTTAGAAATCCTCAGGTAAGAGGTTTATGCTTGGGAATATATTGCACACAGTCATAAATTCAGGAGAAGGTTGTGTCAGTGTTTTCCTATTCCACAACCAGGGAAGCATTCATGGTATCAAATTGTAGAACCAGTGGTGTCAGGAAGAGGAGATGTACAAATGCATTAACTATCAATTAATAATAATAACTCTATACCGGTCCCGCTGTCTTTTTCCATTTATGGCATGAACCTTGATGCATCAACACCTCAACATCAAGTTTTGGAAATCACTGAATAAATATTATTTTATATGATCAGACAGACATGCCAAATCACTCCAGGCAACTCTGTGGTAAAAGCTCTTATTTCTTAATGAATATTTGAAATTTTCCTAACTTTCCAAGCTGAATCCATTCTGAGGACTTCTTAGATGTGTCTTTATCTACAAGCTTACTCTTTCCAGATGTTCCCTCAGCTCCTCACACTGACTAGTAAAACAAACCACACAACAGTCTTTTGTACTTTAGCCTGGAAGAAAAATTCTTCCCTCTACCAAGTCTGTATTTGAGGCAACCATGAGAACAAAAGAAATAGGTGTAAATCAAGCACCTGAGAAGCTTCTAAATCTGTAATAAAGTTTAATCAATATGATAAAGCAAATAGATTTGCTCATGTTTTAGGAAAAACAAAACAAAGCAAACAAACAAAATACACAGAAGTATAAGAAAAGAAGAAGAAGGAGAAGGAGAAGGAGAAGGAGAAGGAGAAGGAGAAGGAGAAGGAGAAGGAGAAGGAGAAGGAGCAGATGTCACTGAGCACATTCTGCAGGCCTCTCTCTTAAACAAGTGGATAGTGAAGAATAGTATATTTTGGGACAACATAGTCAAAGTGTGACTATATACCAATACCTCACCCTATCCCAAAGAATCGTATAAACGTACAGCACCACACATCCCCACTTAGACAGTGTGAGTGAGGTTTCCATCAGCAATTGCAGTGATATTATTCTTGTCCCTTTTGTGTCAGCAATAATACATGCCATATAGAATTAGCTTTGTTTGATGGCATTTTGCAAAAATAACTATTGATTTTTTTTTATTTTTTTTTTTTCTGGCTTCTCAAGTCAAACTCAGGGTAGTTGATTAAACTTTGTATCCTCTGTACTTGCCTCTGCAACTGCCTAAACTGTTAGTCAGGATCCTTGCACAAGTAACTTTTTTTCTGACAATTTAGTGAAATATTCCCTTATTCCCTTACTCAGTTATAGACCTTTAAGCAGCAGATACTTGATTCACACAGATTTGGAGAAGAACTAGAAGGAGTGGGAATTATGTAATTTTGTTTGCTTTTGTATTTGCATCTATGTGTTCTTGGCTATTTTCCCCACAAGTTTTTTCTGCACAGAAGAAGCAAGCAATTTACAAGAGTGAGTCTGGAGAGCTCAGATGAACCTGAACAACCAGGAAATTTAAGCAGATCACCAGGCTACAGACCAGCATTTCCACCAGCCACTGTTTTTTTTTTCTTATCTGAGGAAGAGAAACAGCTTAGAGTCAAAAGGACAGAAAGAAAATAGTGAGAAATAGCATATTGTGAAATCTGAAATACCAAAGGTCTCATCAGATTTCTGCAGCCTCAAGGAAAAGCTGTTCAGATTTAAGAGCTTACTTCAATCCAGGACAGAGCTAAGCTCTTAACCTCTCAGGTGAACCCTTCCCCTAACCCTCTAGAGCCCTCCAAACAAACATAGATGGACCTTTCAGTTCCCTCAAATCAGATCTGCCTTCGCCTTTGCAATATTTGTTAAGATGAATAGGGTTCCCTAGCAGTGCTGCAGCAGTGGTGAGGCAACACATTTGTCAAACAGCAGATCCTAAGCTCAAAACCTATCTGGATAGACGACAACAATTGTAGTTGTTGTTTAACATATCTATTATGGTAGTGCCTAAATGGCTTAGCCAGCCTGGGACTCTGCCAAGGTCAGCGTTGTATATACTAAAGCACAAATAATAGTCCACCACATATACAATCTGTAACTCTAAGGTAAATCAGGAGGATAAAGAAATTATGACTTATGAGGTAGCATTAAACTGTGTAGTATTCATCTGAATGACTCTTATCATGAAACCTTGGCTCTGTAAAATTCACTAGGGGAGTAAAACCTATATCCAAGAAACCTAAATAATATCTTTCCATTGAATGACTCTGGCATCCAAACAAACTATATAAGGTCATCTAACATCACCAGCATTAATGATGAAATCTCCCATAGCAGGTGCAATTCTCCAGTCATCATAGAAATGCATTGCAAACATAGAGTTGTGGGAATAGAAATGTTGTTTTTGCAGAGTTACATTGTTTAGAGGAAAGGAATGTGGTATTGAGATATGCTTACAGTGATAAGAAAGCTTAGCAGGCGACCTTGTAAAATGCAGACAACCAGACTCCTTAGGACAATTAGGTGAAAATCATGGTGTTAAGTCAAGTCAGATAAGTGAAGAAACATGACCACTTCAAGCAGTAAAAACATCAAAAGAAATCTGAAATTTAACAGGCCGGCAACTGAAGGCCATGCATTGTTTGTGAAGCATCAGATAGATTGTGAACCTGGATTACCCACTCAGTGGGGAAATGGGAGGGTCCTGTCATCAAAAATTATATAAACTATGTTTTGGAATTAGTAGGGGCGCTCTCTTGCTTGTGAGGCGCCCGCCATTGCAATTGCAAATGAGTTACTACTTCACTAAGATCCTCGCCTGAGCCTGTTATTGGCTACGGAGTATTTCTCACAGTGTTGTGAGCTTATAGTGCTTAGCACAATAGGGTGCTGCTGCACAGAGGGACAGCTGACAACAGTATTATTGGCAATTAGGTATTCTGTAGTGGTTGAAATAATTTCCTTATCTTATGTAACATCATAATCATGTTATTCTTGCAAGGGTGGAGGCAGGAGATAACATGAGCATTGTTTTAGGACATGCAATTTTAAATTATGGATGAAATATCCTACTTGATTCAGCTGACATTCAGCCAAAATCCATGCACTCACGATCTTCTATAATAACTATATTTACCACTACTAGAATGGAATTCAAATCATTCAGTGCGTAGCCCTAATAATAAACCTATATGACTAGGGGCTGCTTCTTCAACATTATTTCCACCTAATTTATAATCAAGATGTTCAATTAATAATTTCAGCATTTTATGCAGTGTTAAGTCAGCTGAAAAGCATGTGATTTTTTTCCACTTTTAATTTTTCACAATGCTGAGGAATGCATAATAACCCAGCAGAACAAGGATGCCAGGAAAGCAACAATTATTAACAGACTAATGGGAAAAAGAAAAGGTTCAAAAAGAAAAGCTGGAAAGTTGATTGAGTTTCACAGAAAATGTAAATGCACTAAATGTTTCCAGAATAAAAGGCAGCAAAGCCTACAGTGCATTTCCACAGATATTAGAGCCTCCTTGTGAATGACAGTTTAGATGAGATTTTTATTGGCCAAGCAGCTCTGCACCTTATATATGCTTCTCTCACATTTGCTTATTTTTCACAGCTACAAGTGCACAAATGCTGAAGTAGTTGCATGAGATGCCTGAATGTGAAGGATAGCTAGATCATGGGAAACCATTTCTATTTTGCAAAAAAACAGTGTGGTCTTTAAACTGCTAAGGATTTACTTACAAATAAGCACTGTGATAATTCATATATGGCATACTTACAGAGTGTGTCTTCTAGTTTGGCTCCTTGTTGACTTTTGTAAACAGGCTATAAAGTCATTAAAGGCAACATAGAAAAGAAACGTTGAAATCTATGCTTTGTCATATACATTTCACATTCACATAGCTGTAGGGATAGGTTTGCCAACCTTTAAATGGACAAATCTATGAAATACACTAGTAGCTTCACTCAGAATAACCAAATTCACTTCACTTGTGTGTCCCAAGTTGTCAGAGTGTGGCAATGTGGAAGTGTGGCAATGGGGGTCAAGAAGCCCCATGGTTGGTGATAACATCAGACTCTTAACAATGTGACCATCAGGAATGTGAAGAGTTTAGAGGGAAAAAAAAGAAGGTTGATTCAGTAAATGTCTTGCTGTCTTCAGTTGCTTGTTCTCCAGCCATTAAGGCATGGAAGTTGCTGGGTATTCGCTGTTGCCATACAAAGTTGTTGATCAATGAATATGGATGAAAGTGGAAACAATGAAAGTGGAAAAGTACTGCTGTGGAGCAAATGGTATAAGAGGGGAACCTGTCCTCAATATGGGGATGCATCAAGGATATTGAAGTTATGTCCTCAGTATGAGAGATGAAATTAGGTCCTCAGTAAGAGACAGCTGATGTTGTGTCATTGTGAGAAAAACCTCAAATAATTTTCTTCAGACAGTGTTATAAATGAAGTCTCATCTCAATCTGAATTTAGTAATAGATGTAAAATAATATTTATAAAAGGTATAAAAGGCAAATAAACAGTGCTGGGTGTGTGGGGAGTCTACGCTCCATCAACACGCACGCACGAACATCAAACATTCTAAACATATAGAACATCGCTTTTACATACTAAACCCGAGTATGCCTATACATACGTACAATCAGGAAAGATAACATACAATCCTTTAAGTTTCATGACTTAACAGTTTCCATTTTCCATTCCTTTTCTTGATTACAAACAAGTCTCCATTTTCCATTCCTTTTGAACAATATGTCTTGCTTTAAGTTGTCAAGCAACTCAGTCTTTGGGCCTTACGTATCCTGTTCTTCCAGAATCAAAGAAAAACATATCCATCTCCTTTTCAAGGCCAGTAAGGCCTGGGTCAAAAAGTAAATCCACGTCACCAGGGGGAGTAACAGCAAAAGCCTTTGGTGGCTATAGCAGCAGAGGGGCCCATGGCGTAGCAGTCAGATCAGTAAAGGAACCCACAGCTTCCTCACTGTCTGGCAAACCACATGTCTCTGACTGTGGTCCCACAGGGCTCTTTAAGGCCTCAGATATTGCTAGCCAGGTGCTGAGCAATCCCACTGCAACCTTGTCATTTTTAGTTGGAGTCCCACACCTAGACCTCAATTTGATCCCATATTTCAGGATCATAAACTGTCCAATTGTTAATAAAGAGAATAAGCTGTAAGGTTACCAGGACAGTCTTTGTTTCTAAGGACATATGATTCCCCATAATGCACAGCTGTCTACCAGCTAGGGGCAGTTGTATGTGCAGGTCCACTTCTCTCAGCTTGATCTTCTTCCAACCTCCATTGCACCTGTTTCCAGCGACTTTCTGTACGAGCTTCTTCGAGCAGTTTGCTGAGTCTGGCCAAACCTATCTTCATGAGGCGATCAATGTGCCTGTTCTTGTCCTGGTCTCCATTCCGCTAGCCTAATCCTCTTCGTTTCTTCCTTTTGCCCCCCCGCCCCCCCTGCCCCAATGTTGACATAACTTCATTACATCGTGTTGCCTTTTTTTTATCCTGGGGACAGACTCCCCTCTTATACCCTTCTGCCCACAGCAGTTCTTTTCAAAACATCTTTTCATTGGTCAAACAACTTTGAATATAACAACAACAGCAAACACCCAGAAACTATCATGCCTTAACATGCCTTAACAGCTGGAGAACAAGCAACTGGAGACTGCATGGCTGGCGTCTCCTGAATCCGCCTTCTTTTTTCCCTTTAAACTCTTTTACATACCTGATGGCTTCATCATTAAGAGTCTAATGTTATCATCAACCACAGGGCTTGTCAACCCCCATGGCCACACTCCCACATCTCCCCCTTCTTTATTAACATCAGCTATCTTCTTGACACGAATTATTACTCCATATATCACAGAACTGTTAAAATTTGTTGTTTAATCATATTATTAGTGTGGTTTCAAGGGTTAACAAAACGCAGGAAAAGAAATCACATTTTGTTGCTTTCAGGAACCTTGTGGAGGGCAGAGCATGTGCAGAAGAAGAGGGAAGCAGTTGAAGCCACCCCTGCAGTCTGGACAAGATCCATGAACAAAAGGTTGCTAGCGGTGATGGGGGGAACTGTGAGCCTTCACCTCCACGACCCCCAGCCACCACCACATTATAATACGAAGCGGGGATAGGTTACACATACGTATAGGCATACTTGGGTTTCTTATGAATATGTAAAAGCAATGTTCTATATATATTTAGAAACTTCGACGGTTGGGTGTGCGTGTTGGTAAAGCGTAGGCTCTTACAAATATTACTAAATTCAGATTGAGTTGTATCATCATTTATAACATTTTGGAACAGTGAGGCCTTCTACTGTCCAGTTATCTACTTAGCATTTCTCCTTATTATGACTACACAGCTACCCAGGAATATAGAAAAGTAATTCTCTATTGCAAAAACACAGCTTAGTTTCTCACATCATCAGTAAAGAACCCTGACCATAAAAGAATCCTGGTGTCTGTGTAGTCATTTCACAACACCAAGTGCTATCTTTGTCAGAAAAGCCAAAGTCCAATGAGGCAACAAACTAAATACATGCCATTGGTATACATTTTTCTCAACCAGAAAGTGCAAACATTATTATGAAGAATGTTAATGAGGTGTGATGTATGGAGTAATAATTCGTGTCAAGAAGATAGCTGATGTTAATAAAGAAGGGGGAGATGTGGGAGTGTGGCCATGGGGGTCGACAAGCCCTATGGTTGTTGATAACATCAGACTCTTAACTATGTGGCCACCAGGAATGTAAAAGAGTTTAGAGGGAACAAAGAAGGGTGATTCAAGAGTTGCCTTGCTGTCTTGGGTTGCTTGTTCTCCTACTGTTAAGGCATGGAAGTTGCTGGGGGTTTGCTGGATGAAACTGTTAAAATTTGTTGTTTACTGTTATATGACAATCATATTATTAGTGTGATTTCAAGGGTTAACGAAACACGGGAAAAGATGGCCTCACATGGGTTGGTTTCAATCACATTTGGGAACCTTGCAGAGGGCAGAGCATGCGCAGAAGAAGTGGGAGCTGGTCGAAGCCTCCCCAGAGGTCTGGATGAGATCCAGGAGCCCACATGGTCTGAGCAGGAACAAAAGGTTGCTAGCGGTGATGCGGTAGGAACCGTGAGCCTTTATCCCCACGATCCCCAGTGACCACCACCAAGACACAGGTGCCAAAAAGAAGAGTTTGTGAAGATACTAATTATAATATGAATCAGGGATAGGTCATACATATGTATAGGCGTAATTGGGTTTCTTATGAATATGTAAAAACAATATTCTAGATATTTAGAAAGTTCAATGTTTGTGGGTGCATGTTGGTAGTGCATAGGCTCCCCGCACACCCAGCACTGTTTACTTGCCTTTATACAAATATTACTAAATTCAGATTGAGTTGTATCCTCATTTATAACAGTGGTATTTAACATTACTGTTGCATGTGACATGCAATTAAAATTAGAAGACTTCTCTAGAGTCTTTCATCAAAACTAAACAAATTTAAAAAATAACACAATGAAATCTACTGGGAAATATTTTAGTTACATATTTGCAGCTGAATCAGGTTTCTTAATTTCTTCTATTCAATGGTCTTAGCATCTTATTTTCAGTTTGCCATGGTCAGGAGGTGAGAAAATGAAAGGTAGCCTGCAGAATTTGAAAACCAAATTCAATACATTTTTCTGTATAGCTTAACTTTATCATTTGCAGATTGATTAGAAAACATTTCATTTGTGTTTAAGAATTTGTAGATGAGGCCTTGCTATTCTCCCTAATTGTGCAGGATTTCATTATTTAATATCATCATTGCAGGTTTTTTTTTAATTAATATTCATTTTCTTTGTTGATTATAATGTGCCTCACTGAACTGCATCTGTAACAACTGAATGCTTCACTGTTGCAAAAAGCTCACCAAAACTCAGAAAATATAAATGATATTTCACTCCTGTTTTCTGTTGAGTGTCAGGTGGTTTACTCTTCATTCATGTAGTACTGATGAATCTAGAAATATAAGGCCATTTATTCCTTAGATTATTTTTTATTTAGTCACTTACTCCTGTGACCTAAGCTACTTAAATAATCATTGCAGGCTTCTAAACATACATAAGTAAAATGTTTATATCTCTGAAAGGGACTTAAAAACAAAAATTAAAAAATAAAAAATAAAAATAGAGCTAAATACTGAGACTGAGAACACTGCCAGAACACCCATAGATACAAATCTTTGTTGCTTTGCAGTGCATATTTTAATATTGTATGTTTATTTTACCTCCAACGTTATATAAAATACTAGAATTTTTTGTTCATGTTTGCTTGTTTGTTTGTTTATTTTTATTAATTATTTTCCTAGCATGAAGGTGTGCTCTCCTTCTTATGTCCTGTTTGTTGGTGTTAAGGCCTATTAATGGTGGACTAAATATTTTTATTTTACTAATCAAGTAAGTCAGGTTTGTCTTTTCACTGTATTTCCCATCTTCTTCACCCAACATACTTCATTTTCTGAGGAAAAATTTGGTACAGTTTATCACTTTTAAATTTATTAGTTTTATTTTGCCAGGTTTCATTTTTTTCTCCATCTAAACTGAGTCATCTAGGCAGGAAAAATATTACTTATCTATTATGTATAGAGAACCCAAACTAGAGACACAGAAATATACGCTGCCTATGCCTGTGACAGGACAGTCTTGGAGGTCCACAGCTGTGCTCCAACAGATTTTCACAGACCTTTAGACCCTGACATCCTGACTTGTGAGATCTGAGTTTTTCGTCACATTCAGGCTGTCCCCGCAATATATTTGAGTCCTTTTACCACCAAACCGTGATGGTGTGTCTCTCCCCTACTCTGGCTTCTTCTGCTCCACAGAGCAGTCATGACTGGCATGTCAAGTCCTGGAGTGCAAACGATAAATAGGCATCATCCTGAAAACAGAGTTAATGCAGCTACTGTAGCATGGTTGGGATGGATGGTTTGAAAATCTTATGCTTAAATCATCTGGTTTGATAGGTTGAGAGCAGAGAATAACAGGAGTCAGATGAAGATATGTTTTGCACATCTTGACTCACTCCATAACAGGGAGAGCATGGCTGTAAAGAAAGAGGTCTCTCTGAGACCTGCCTGGTTTTACTGACTGGCGCCTGGTTTATCTCAGTCACCAGGTTGGTCAGACTCTTGAAAGATAGAGGATTAATTGCCAAATAAATAAAGAACACATGAGATGATCATTACACATCTTCATTTTTCTCACCAGGTTTCCTCACCACATTCTTCTCCATAGTAGAGACCCCTGTCAAGCACTTATATTTATTATAAAGAAAAAATCTTATATTGGAAGAATAGAGAATGCCTGGAGGACCAGGCAGTCCTGGGGATTTCATGGGATTTCATGGTTCTACTTTTTTTTCTTTTGTGACTATCACAGGTGATTTACTCCAGTTGACATCTTCTGTCCACTCTGTGATCTTATCCAGACTGAGGATGAATTAGCAATTTCACCAGGAAGTAAGGACTTCCAGTCAGATTTTACTCATGCAAAAGGATTTAAGATTTCTCAATATTGTGCTGGTTTTCAGGTCACTATGAATCTCACAACATTTTTGAAACTTCACACTACATTAATTATGTGTGGTTTCAGCAAGTGTCTTGCTCTCAAAAATTAGTGGCAAATCGTTTTCTTTAAAACTGAGAATATTGCTTACAGCTTTTCCTTTTCTCCTCTTACACATCTGTATGCTTATATTTAATATTTTATTTTATTTTATTTTATTTTATTTTATTTTATTTTATTTTATTTTATTTTATTTTATTTGCTGTTTCTTACTCTTTCACCTAAAGAGTAACAAAACCAATGCTCCACTGTAAGTATCTGGGGTTTATCTTCTATTTAGAGTAGGATTAAGGAACGTTAAAAAAATATCATGACAATCCTGAAATTGTGCTGTTGGCATTGTTTTCACAGAATCACAGTATCATTTAGGTTGGAAAAGACCTCCAAGATCACCTAGTCATAACACTAACAAGTCAGTTATGTCATAACTCTAACAAGTCTTCCACTAAACCATAACACTAAGCTCTACATCTAAATGCCTTTTAATACTTCCAGGGATGGTGACTCAACCATTTCCCTGTGGAGCAAAATCATAAGGCTTGGTATAAAGAAACGAAAATACAGAAATGAAGAAATGAAGAAATGAAATGAAGAAATGAAGAAATGAAAGGAAGAAATGAAGAAATGAAAGGAAGGAAGGAAGGAAGGAAGGAAGGAAGGAAGGAAGGAAGGAAGGAAGGAAGGAAGGAAGGAAGGAAGGAAGGAAGGAAGGAAGGAAGGAAGGAAGGAAGGGAGGGAGGGAGGGAGGGAGGGAGGGAGGGAGGGAGGGAGGGAGGGAGGGAGGGAGGGAGGGAGGGAGGGAGGGAGGGAGGGAGGGAGGGAGGGAGGGAGGGAGGGAGGGAGGGAGGGAGGGAGGGAGGGAGGGAGGGAGGGAGCGAGGGAGGGAGGGAGGGAGGAAGAAAAATTATAATAAAAGAAAGGATGTGTAAAAGCACAGAGAAGTACTCATAGCGATGAAAATTATATCTCTGGAAATCCCACTCTCACGATTTGGGATTCTACATTTAGAACTGGGTTTATAAAAGGGATAATTTCCCTAGATAAGAGGCAAGCCCTCAGACAAGTACCTTCATAAATCTGGTCCTGAGGACTAATATCATACTCAAGAATGAAAAACTTCTATCTGTTTTAATGAGGAATGAGTAATGACAGCACATTGAATACATTTAATTCAGTGATCAATGCACAAAAGAAGGATATTTCACAACTCTGTTTCACAAGTTGTGATTTATTTATGTATTTATTTATTTATTTTTGTCTCATGGTCAACCCACAGCTTCACAGTCACAGTGCTACTTATTGTAAACACTTAAACTTTCAACAACAATACATACGTATGTCTACACTAACAACAAAAATGAAATTAGACTAACAACACGTATTCTTCCCATTCTCATTCATCAAGCAAGGGGATGAGCTATAACAAAAGTTGCCAAAACAGCTTTATCCTTCCCAAAGGGAAGGAGCATCATCCTTCCCAGGAAACTTGATCTTTCCTCAGTGAAATTCACTCAGTAGGGAGGACAATCTTCTGCAGTGAAAGGAGAATTTTAATGGGAGCACTCTATAGATAGGTTTGACGAGAAAATATCCCCAGTTGCTTGCTTCCTGTGGATCAATTTAGAAGTTTGGTGGAGCTTTTCATCCTTGAAGCTTCCTAAAGCCGCCCTTGATTTCTTTTTAATAAGATGCATTGAAAATGTCCTACCACCCTAGAACATTATACTGAGACCACAAAGATCTGGAGGAGGGAAATGCACAGGGTTAATTTCCAGCTGCTGTCGTGAGTGGCATTAAACATCAAAAGTGCTTTAAATTAACTTTTCCCTCAGAAGAAATATTTAACAATTGCTGATGTGATGTGTGCCTTGACATTTTGAAGGATTATTCAAAATCTTTTTGTATTTAGGATAATGACTTTCAAAGCACTTACCATCCTGTGCCAGTCAAATGCAGCACTTTTGATTCATCACCGTAGAGGTATTAATAATTAAATGTGTTAAGATAATGGTAAGGTTGTGTGGCAAGCTGAGACGAACTCAAGCTGAGGTCCTGCTACATCCCAAACTCACCTTGATGTTCCCTATTATTATTCTATTGCAAATAAGATCACATATGTATCTTTTTTTTTTTTTTTTTTTTTTTTTTTTTTCCGTTCTATGCACTTTTTTGTTGTTGTTTTCATTGCATTTGTTTCATACAATATTTTGAGCCTAGAAATAGACTTTAGGTCTAAATTCTTCTATTTTAGTTGGTTTGTTGTTGTTGTTGTTGTTGTTAAGCACCCAAGGAATGAAATGTTTGATATTCCAGATACTGGAACTGGAGAGAAAACTAGTTGTACATAGCCAACTTCCACTTTATTAATTTCTCACTTTCTGTCTGCTCTGTCAACCACATTCTACTGAGAGCAGCATTTACTACCTTGAATTGTCTCATCAATATAAATTGAGGCTGCCTATTTGAAAAACTGCCTTGCCATTATTTTTGTTCCAGCACGACACTGTTCACCAAGCTCAAAGCCCTACTGTACCATGGATAAGGCCTCTATTCTTCAGTGCTTTTCCAACAATTTTTATTTGAAAAGAGAGAAGGAAAAAGTAGGGAGAGAAGTATCAGTTTTTGTCACTGTACAGAGTCAAATAATTAAGTTTTGCATTAACTGAGAAGCGAACTGGACTTCTTTGGTCAGTGCTTGAAAGATGGGGAGGGAATCTGATCTTTCTCTGGGGGCATCAATATTTACACTTTTGTGGCTATGTTATGTGGTGCAGGAGGCGGCCCATGGCAGCCAGTGCTGACTGGGGCTCAGCCTGCTTCAACAAAATCTCTTTGTGATGCTGGCATGTTGGGTTGGTTCATGAACCAGAACCACCCGCTTGTTCCTGAAAACTTCAGAATCACTACCTTTCTGTTAGAGCTGTAAATACTCAACCTCCAGAAGCTCTAGGAAGAATGGGATTCACTCAGGATAGGTGATAACAAAGAATAATATTAAAACTTGACATTCTTTCAGGTTTTGTTTTGTAGTTTGAGAGTAGAAAAAAATATGATGGTGTCAAGTGAGTCATTCTGAATTCCCCGTAGAGCCAAAATAGTCTCAGAGTATTTCCTTTGAAGGATGGGTTAACCTCAAGTGAAGTGAAACTGAAAAGGCTACACTAGAGCACTGCTGGCAGAGACGAAACCCAGATTCATCAGAAGTCTTTAAGATTTATCTGCCACAAATGGAAAAATTAATATCAGTTTATATACAAACAGAGGAGAAAGAAGGAGAGGGTAAATTGGTCTTTTAAGCCACATTTTTAAAAGCCCAAACAGATTTATAAAGAGTATGAAACCAGTTGTTCCTTTTTGATACTTAGGAAGTACTGTACAAATGATCATACCTCTAACTGTGCTTTTGTGTATAAAAGCCAAACTGTGAAGTAACACGGGCTTCCTTTTGTTAAACACATGGGTATTTAGATCTGCACTGGATATTCACTTGCATGAACTCCTATAGAATCAGCAGTAAGTAAATACATAAATAAGGTGGCAGGGGATTGGGGGGGGGGGGGGGGGGGGGGAGCAGAGTGCTCAAATGGTATCTAGCAAAGGAAATAGAAAAAAAATATTTTTTAAGTTCTTTTAAGTGTTGAATGATTGATCTGTGGTGCACAGATTATTGAGATAACCTTGTATCTTGGACCTTTTCTTTGTTTATGTGCTGTTGTGACAAATATCAAGATAAAATTATGGCAGCCAGTAGGACTGAAGAGATGCACTGGGCATTGTGAAATCCTACCCTGTGTTTTCCCAGCCCTCCAAAGGTTTTCTTTCAACAAGAGGACACGCATCCCATACTTAGCTCTGTACCAATTATATACCAAGCATATACATCATACCAAGGGGGATAAAACTGTGGGAAGTGTTCATTTATGAATATACTTCATTTTGCTCTGTCATGTTTCAGCCTACCTGAATGCAAGCACTTTCTCAAATTTATAATAAAATCTAATGCTCACATCAAGATCTTAGCATTGTATTGTGATGATATATGCTTTATCCCCAGTTACATTAAAGAAATTTATATTGAGCAAGCGTGCCCTTCACCTCCAGAGCACCAACTTCAAATTCATGGCTAGTGGGTAAGGATGGTAATTCTGAAGTCAAATTGTCATCAGACTGCATAAAATGCCCTGAAATGCATTATCTCTTCACTACTTCCAAGACTGCTACTACCAAAAGTGTCCTTTGACATTATCAGCAATGAATCCAAGGGCTACATGCATTGGGTCTTGTCATAACAATGAAAGAATATCCATTGTTGCCAGGAGGAGAGCAGATATGCCTCCCCGCCTCTCTCCTCCAGATTAACACCTTACAAATTTCAGTAAAGTTACAAGGATAGGGTTTACTATATGTGTTTTCACTCTCCTGCTTTCCCCATACATTCTGTTTTATCCCTTCATTTGACTTTTTAGAACCTTCCAAGCAGCTGTGTTAATTTGGAAAAAAATAGAGCAGTCCTTGGAGTTGAAGACATATGTTCAGTTTCAACTGCTGCAAATTGCAGGGAAAGCTCAGCTAGCTGCTCCCAGGGTTCATTAGTCCCTCAAGGAAGTATTCAAAACAGAAAAAGATGAATGTATGAATAATAAAAAAGAGTTGTCTTCCCCATTGCATTTCCTTCCTTTTCCTAAATTTTCTTCTTCATTGTCTTTTCTTTATCTAAGAGATCTGCATTCATTCCCTTATACTTTCTTTATTAGTTTTACAAGCATATCCTCAGACAGGTCATTTTAGAAGGAAAAATAGATGACAGATATTATCCTCCAACCTGCTATTAAGAAAGAATATTTATTAATGGGAAAACCCAATTTTCATTTAATTACTCCAAAATTCCTTGGCCTCCATCCTTAGATAGGATAAATAACTACTTGCCTACTTAATGAAATCTTTACTCTTGATCATCTACTCTGACTTCATGGAAACTTGTCACAGTGACTGGCTGTATGAATGGCACTATTTCCCTCTATTGTGAAAGCTAATTCTGTAAAAATTGAAAATCTAGTGAGTAAGCTTGCTGAAAGACAATGGGGATATAACAACCTTTAATGGAAAATGATATTAACTTGAAGAGTGTACTTAAATTTAAATTTTTTTGCTGAGGCCTGCTCTAGTCACATAACAGTGTTTAGCTCATTTTACAAAGCACTTTTATCTTCGTTAAAAATTTTCTTGTAAGCTAGTCAGTTTTTGTATAATTATTTCTTTTCCTTTATTTTTTTTTTCATTTATTTTGTCCTTTCTATCGAAATAGGAGCAGCTCTTTTCCCTTTGTTTTTGCTGCTCTCTAGAAAGTCATCACAGCATATAATCATGTTTCCCTTGAGTTTTCTTGGTTGTGTTACATATGGGCTAAATTTTCAGTGGATTAATTTTAGGTGCACATTTATGTGAAATGAAATACTATTAGCAATAAAAACAGTTACATCAAATTTACTAATCCTTTGAGTAAAATATTTTGCATTTGCAGTTAAGTTTTTGTCCTAACTTTTGCATTTTTACTCATCACTCCTTTTATTTTTTGTTTGTTTTTATTGTTGTTTGCTATTTTGATAAAGAGCAGAAATCAAAATCAAAGAAAACAAGCATGGTAGGGAGGAAAGCATATTTATGCTTTATTGTGTCTGAATGTAAAAGTCAATTACTATTTTATTCCTCTTTCCGTTGTTTCTCCCCAAATCTTTTTCATTCCTAGGGTGTTTGGGACCAAGTATTTTACAGTTAATTCATTTATTTCAGTAGAGCTAGGACAGCCTATTGGACAGTTTGTATGGGTCCTGGAACAATAGTCATTAAGACTATTAGGGCAATTTGCGGGGTGTTTAATAAAAAAGAAAAACCCTGAAGACCTAAGAAATAGTATTTGTGTTCCAGGCTCCAAACGATTATGTGAAGATCTGGACATGAAAGATGAAGTGATAAGGAAAAGATTCTTAAACAAAATCAACACAGTATTTTCACAATTTTGAAACATAATTTTACCAGGTAATACTTAAAATCTTACTTTTGCATCTGAGCATTTAGGATGCCGTATATTTCCCATAATTTTAACTATCTAAAAAAAAAAACAAAATTAAAAAATCAATAAATAAATAAATAATGAAAAGATAAAAATGTAAAATATATAAATTTGTAGCTTTCTTTGTAGCTCCCCAGTGAATTTAGAGTCTATATAAATAACCTTGTAAAGTAGATAACATCTAGACAGCTAAAATCAGTTGAAATAAATCCTGGTGTAAACACCTTCAAGCACTTATCTTTCCACCAAAAAAATATCTGTGGATACCTAAATGCTTGTTTTGCACTTACTCTACAGATGCACCGTAGTTATGAATGGACTGAGTATCCTGAGGCTTTTCTCTATCTCTGGATGTTTGGGACTCAGCAAGTAGTTATGCTTTCATCTTAGTCTAACATGTATCGATAGTACTCTCCAAAGTACTGCAACCATTTTTATTTTTATCCAGAAACAGGGAGAGTAAGTCATTTCTTGCATTATATTGGTTAGAGTACTCATCTAAATTAGAGATTCGTTTTCATTTGTCTTCCTCCTATCAAAAAAGATATTAATGCAGAATAGCATATAGGGCCATGGAGACATAAACAAGAATGAATCTTAGTAGCCTAGTGATCCTCAAGGAGATCTGCCTTAGAGAAATTACAACATAAGCACAAAATCATGCAACAACTGTGCAAAAGGAGCAAAAACTGCTAAGCAACATCCTTGGTCAATCTCATCATGAGAGGACAAGTCTGCACTAAGCTAATGCTGAGATATTTTTATTAGTATAAAGGTGGAAACAACCTTTTGGCCTTTATACATTGATAGTCTGTACTAAATGAGCATAAAAGGTGTCTTTGAAGCAGTCTGGAGTGATTTAAAGAAGCAATACTCCTACAAGAAATGCACAAAGGGTCTATATGGCTAAATCCATTGCAATCAGATGTAGGGAAAATTATCCTGTCCTATCTATGAATCAAGTTGTCACTTTTGCATATGATGTGAGTCAGAATAGAAGGAGACTTCCCAAAAATTTCAAAATGCTGGTAATCTTCTGGATCCAAATTATAGTTTCTCCTTAAATAAAAGAGAAAATCAGTCCATGAACACTGGGTATTTCATATTAGTCTTGAGACTATGTAAAACTTCCCAAGTACAACTACATAGCTAGTATTTTTCTTTCACTGTAAGGTTCAAAAACTCATTTGATATGATATCAAGGTCTCATGTGAAAGAGGAAACCTAAATTCCCTCAACATGTTTTCAACTTACCTTTCCTTCAGCCATCCAAATGAAAGCCTCTGTAATGGGAAGATGACAGGGAATATGCTGAATGTCTTTTGCATTTGTGTTATTGTCTCTTTTTTTTTCAGGCACTGTCTATAGATAGATATAAATACCTCTTTTACTACTTTGCAACTGTTCTCGGAAGGCCAGTCTTTTAATTGGTGTTTTTTATAGCATGCAGCACAAAAAGAACCTGATTGACAAATGGGGTTCCTCAATTATAGAGAATTAATATAGTTATGTAATTTAATCATTAATAACTGGAGTGGTAGCTTTGGGATGAACCATACAGTGACACACCATAATTTTTGTATGGAGAAGGAAAAGTCTCTAAAAAATAGGGGCAGATTAAACAACTAAAACAGGCTGCTTATTCCTCTTCCAAAAATGTATTATATTTTCATAATTAAAGTAACTGTTTGGGCTTAACTCACAAGCCTAAAGCAAAGATGTATGGAGGTAAATTTAACACAGAGGTGATATGTTCAGTCTCTGGGGAAAGAGATAGAAATGATGGTTGTCATTTCCACCTTATCTCCTTTGACAGAGAAAAGGTTCAGTAATTATGGCCCAGTTGAAAAAATAAAATAAAACAAAATTAAAAAATGATAGTTTAAAAACCAGACAAAAAGAAGAAAAAGCACCTCCTCAGTGCATTTTCTTTTAATGATATAAATTTCAATTAACTGAATTGATAAATTAAGCTATAAAGCAATGCAAACATGCAGAAGAAAAATTCAAATAATTTTTTTCTTCATGCTTCCAATTCTTTATAGTACATTACATCAGTTAATGGCAATTTGTATAATTTGTGTAATGACATAAATTGCCATAAACTCTCACAGTGAAGTGTTGTAAAAATGATAAATCAGGTATAAAGTATGGAGGACCAGATTCGTAGTTGCTGTAAATTTCATTAAAGTTATTGCAGGTACTCCAGTTTTCACCTGCTCACCCCCTACCCACACAGACAGCGAGGGAGCAAAGGGAAAATATAACACATATACGTAGAGTCATAATGAATCAAAGGGTACGTGTGAGTAAGTTGCTGGAGATCCAAGATGGAAGGCAGATGTGATGAGGATGATGTGATTAGTGTCACTGCAACCTGAGGGTGCCCAGGACAAGGACAGGGAGGGCTCTTGGTGTGCCTGACACACAGTGGTTCCTGGTGTGACCTGCTCCTTTCTGACAATTCTTCTTGGTCTAGCAGGATAATCAGAAATACAACCAGGATCTGGTTTCAATCCATCACAGTGTGTGTGTAAGGTGTGTTGTTGAGCAGAAGGAAGCACAACACCAAATAGTTCCTTTTCATCATCTCTTTCTTGCACCAGCCCTCAGATTAGCATCATTCTTTCAAGTCAGAATTATCTCCCAGCAGGACAGTCTGTCCCAGAGAGTGGAAGGGTTAATCTTCTGTATACTGCATCTTCTAATTCTGTGTCTCCACCATAAGACAAGGCAAGAAGTCTTTTTTTTTGTTTTGTTTTGTTTTGTTTCGTTTTGTTTCGTTTGTGTGTTTGTGTGTGTGCGCGTGTGTTTGTTTTGGTTGGTTGGTTGTTTTTGTGTTTGTTTTTCTTTTTGTCACTGTGAGACACCATGCTGATGTGGACAAAGCAGAGTGAGTTTCAGGATGCTCTTCCACACTTACTGAAAGGAGTAAGCTCACAGCAACAGAAATTCACATCTAAATTACTCCTCTGACTCAGGATTTCAAAGATCTTTAACAGTATTAATTAATTCAACCCCATAAACCTACTTGATTCAAAGCCTTTCTGGCTTCTTTACACTGAGATCCAGTGTGTGTCAAATGTAGATCATTATTCTCATCCCTGTTCATGATAAAAATGAAGGCAAATGAAGGCCCAAACTGATAAAGCTGAAAGGAGATTTTACCAATACCTTGTCCTTTTCATTAGCCCCTCCTTTCAAAGAAACACAGGATTATGGAAATTAAAATGCTTTTATGGAAATATTAGCTTTAAAACAGTATATTTTAGGAAAGTATTCTCAGGGTAGGGGAAAAGAGCTTCAAACCAGAGACTTATGCTATCAGGGACTTTTACCACAGGACAATTCCCTAAATATTCTAATATTGCAAGGAATGGTCCAAAGTAGGACCATGGTAAAATGTTAGTGTTAGTATATTGTACTTCTTGGAAGATCAAAATATGGTCACAAATAAAGCTTCTCTGCAAATTACAGGGAAAGTTTGTTACAGCCAAAAACCACACAAACCATGGAACAATAATTCTATAAATAAATCATGGGGGAAAAAAATAATGGGTCAACTCAAGTTGATTCACTCAACCTGAAAATAAATTGTTTTATATTTTTTCACATCTTTTTGATTAAGTGAATAGACGTTTTCATGTTAATAATGTAATTTTATTAATCAAGCTATGCCCTACCCTTGCTTTACAAAGTCCACTAGAAGTGTGTTTTCTGGTCCTTTGCTTCTCTTTGCTTCTTTCTTTTTCTTTTTCTTTTTCTTTTTCTTTTTCTTTTTCTTTTTCTTTTTTTTTTTCTTTTTCTTTTTCTTTTTCTTTTTCTTTTTCTTTTTCTTTTTCTTTTTCTTTTTCTTTTTCTTTTTCTTTTTCTTTTTCTTTTTCTTTTTTTTTCTTTTTCTTTTTCTTTTTCTTTTTCTTTTTCTTTTTCTTTTTCTTTTTCTTTTTCTTTTTCTTCTTCTTCTTCTTCTTCTTCTTCTTCTTCTTCTTCTTTTTCTTTCTTTTTTCTCTGAGAGTCGTACAAAAGTAAATGATAAGAACAAATCCTCAGTTTGATCAGACATTAATTCCAACAGTGAGAAAAGACCAAGTGAAGCAGATTCTGACCTTAAGCAAGCTAGAAAATCTATGCACTGAGATGTGTTTATAACCACTAAATAAAATGTTTGAAAGCAAATATATAACAAATATAGAAAACAAAGAAGTATGTTCATATGGGATAGTAGCAGAGAACTTCTTTCTTCTAGTAGTTCAGAGATGATCCAGTTTCTGTTATTATAAAAGATAATTAGGAAAAACTGTCAAGTCTGCAGATTAATCCTGCATACATCTGCCTGGAGTTTGCTATGAAACCTCTTGAATCTAGAAAAACAATCTTGTGTAATTAGCTGAGGCCACCATAATCCATAAAAACATCTGATCACATTGATTTTCAGTCAATCAGGCTCTATCTGTCAACAACAATTCTAGAGATCATACTAGAGGTCTTACAAGTACACAACTTAGCCCTCTACGGTCATTTAAACTTTTCTTTGGCTTTTAAACAGAGAACAGTTATCAGCTACTGGCTGCAAAGGGTTCCAAATAAAATGAAAAAGTTATATAGAAAAAGAAAACTACGTGAATTTATCTCTCTATATAAAGAGGATATACTGATATAGTATCTCCATGTATAAGAATGAGACATATGTCTATATTTGACAACTGATCCATGCATATGTGTTCTTCTAGTGCTTTTTTTTTTTTCCTATTATTTTTATATAGCAGAGGAAGACATCAGTCCATCCAAACTCCTATTCTGCCTCCAACTGTGATGCATACCACGAATACCATAGGATAGCAAAATCTCTAATAATGCAGTTAATATACTGTGTAAGGCTTCGTGGGGAAGGGAATGTTTTTGTGCCTGGTTTATATCCCCATCTGAGACCAGTTAGCAAGGCACTGAAAATGTTTCACTGCAGAAACATTGTCTTATAAGTTCTGTGCTCTCCCTGGGTGCCCCAGCCTGCTCATTGTTATACTGTGCTGTACCTGTTAATTTGCTCTGTTAACCACCAGTGTTGTTCTGGGGTAGCTCTTTCCTACTTCATTTATCCTTACAATGTTGCTAGCTTTGATTCCTGTCATCCTGGCCACTGCTGCTGGAAGGAAGTGAGTTCAGGTTTACAGATCCTGTTATGAAGAACACAGGTGAAGTTCCCCATTCCCATTCATTCCTCAGTTCTGCAGAAGTTCTTAAATTTTGTTTCTAATTTAAGATTTTGGAGAAACTTGAACATGAAACTGTTCAAGTAAAGTGGATTACTGCTAAGATTGTTTGTTTTCTCAGTTCAGTTTAGCCATCTAAATTTGTTTTCTAGTCAAAACTAATAATCTGCACTGCCCTTATATTGAAGAGAAAGATGAGATTTTTCAGAGGCAAAGTTAACACAGGTGATTTTGACAGCTATTTTTAATGGTGCAAATTATTCTCCGTCCCTCCTCATTCAACAATGTAAAAGGATAGACTCTAATCCCATCTTAAAAATAAATAAATAAATAAATAAATTGAGTTTAATCCAAGGTGTCTGATAGTGAAGAGTTACCTAGACCTGTATGAGGTAAGGGAAAAACTGTAAATGGTTACAACAAGGAAATTTTCTTAGTATCATGGAGATTGTTTTTCTTCCAAAAGACAGATGACATCAATACGGGCCATATTTTTATTTCAATTTATACATATCATCAAGTCACCTATTACCAAACCACCTTCAGTCAGGGTGTTCAGTGGCAAGAACCTGATAATAGTCCTAAGACCAAAGATCATGGTATTTACAGGTAGATTTCAGTTTTGTAGAAAATATGTTACCCTGTACAAATACAATTTTATTCATAAATCTCCCAATTACCTTAAGCATCCAGACTAGAAAAATCTGCAGAGTTTAGGTGATGAAATGAAGCATTCCAGGTATTCTAAAAGACATTAACGATGCAATGGGATGCTCTATAAAATACTGAATATTTTCCAGTAAAACTGGTACTTAGGGATTTAGTTCTACAGCAGGTCCACAAATACACATTTTTCATCTGTGATCTGATACAGAGAAAAAATAAATAAAATAAAATAAAATAAAATAAAATAAAATAAAATAAAATAAAATAAAATAAAATAAAATAAAATAAAATAAAATGAAATAAAATAAAATAAAATAAAATAAAAAATGTTCTTATGAATCCCTAAATAGATGTCATAAAGGAGCAACACTGTGTATTTTCTGAGTTCTGCTTATGTAATGAAGTTTCATAACCTTGAATATCCTGTTCAGACTGAAGATCTGAAATTAAAATAAGCATCATCTTCAACAACCTTAAGACTCAGCAGTAAGCTTGCTTGATAGAAGTTTTTCTAGCATACAGAGTCGAGAGGAGCAGCTTGGAAGAAGCACTTTATGTCTGGGCTGAAGATTTCCTTAGGGTTGGATCTGGTCAAATCAGTGGAAATGAACTGAGATTTAAGAGAGATGAGAGTTCTCCAAGTATCAGTTTTAAGCCAAAATTTCAATGGAGTGGGTAAGAGGGCTCTGAATGGTGATTTTTGTTTGTTTGTTTGTTTGTTTTGTTTGTTTTTTTTTTTACCAACAAGTCTTGTTGCTTTGAGGAAATTCGTTGACATCTGTGTGACATAGCTTGTGGCTCATATGTAGTAATAATATAAACAAACCAATAAATTGGTCTACTACATGACTGGAAAGGAATGATGTCTGTTCCAGAAGGAGAGACAAATACAATTATTCAGAATCTTTTAGGTCTTGATGAAAATTTCTGGAGGATTGATTTCTCTGTCATTTCTGTGGATAAAAATACTTGATTTCTATCATTCATTTAAATATTGTTCAATGCTCCAAATCATAAAATACACACTGTACGTATACTGATTTTGTCCTCTAGACCCAAGCTCATGTTCCCTTTTCTTCTTTTCTCTTACTGTCAGAAAGTCTGGCATCTGCTTAATGATTTCTTTCTAAATTCTCTTGTACATAATTTTCCTTTCTTGTTTCCCATTTTTCATACACACCCTCATGTAAATACCTCTAGAAAGATTACAAGTGTGGAGGGAGAGAGAGGAGAAGGAGATTTGTATGGTATCATTTCTTAAACATACATGTATTTCTAGTTGGTACAGAGCAATTACCTTTTAACTCAACCATGACTCCATGTTGGGAGACTTAACACCAAAATAGCCTTATATTTACACAGGGGAAAATGAAGAGCATCAGTGAAGCCAAGGTACTTCAAATTCCTCTTCACACAGTAAAGATTAAGTAGAACACAGTTTGTTTCTTCATTGCAGCATTTGTTATTAGAATAGTATTTATACATGTAAGAAATATCTTTTTCTTTTTTTTTTCCAAAGTGATTGATTTTATAAGACCAGAAGGGGAAAAAAATAAAGTAAAATATTGAGTAACAGGAAAAAAAAAATGAGTACATGCATATGTTAACAAAGCAAGAACTGCTCACATAGTCAGACACCTAAATTATATGTTTGCTTAGGGACACACATGGCAGAGACATGTAGCCTACCCAAGGCTTGTAAAGAGCGTGAAAAACTGAGTAACACACTGTGTGATTGCAGAACAGAGCCCTGAGTGTTTAACTTCAGTATAAAAGTAATTATTTTAAAGAAGGCATTAAATACATGTTTGAATCAGGTTTCTGAAAGATTCAATGTAAGTTTGCCTTCGTAAAAGGTTGCTCACTTCATTAAAATCTAAATTCTGGCTTTGCCCCTGATTTACTCTTTTTGCAGTTTTAGTCTTTCATCTTCCTTCCCCCACCTCTCTCCCTCCCCCCCCTCCTTTAAATGACATGGTTTACTGAGGGCTATTGCAAATATTACAACAAAATGGGAAGCGGAAGGAGAAGGGGAAGGGGAAGGGGAAGGGGAAGGGGAAGGGGAAGGGGAAGGGGAAGGGGAAGGGGAAGGGAAAGGGAAGGGAAAGGGAAAGGGAAAGGGAAAGGGAAAGGGAAAGGGAAAGGGAAAGGGAAAGGGAAAGGGAAAGGGAAAGGGAAAGGGAAAGGGAAAGGGAAAGGGAAAGGGAAAGGGAAAGGGAAAGGGAAAGGGAAAGGGAAAGGGAAAGGGAAAGGGAAAGGGAAAGGGAAAGGGAAAGGGAAAGGGAAAGGGAAAGGGAAAGGGAAAGGGAAAGGGAAAGGGAAAGGGAAAGGGAAAGGGAAAGGGAAAGGGAAAGGGGAAGGGGAAGGGGAAGGGGAAGGGAGGGGAAGAGGGGAAAAAAACAAAACAAAACAAAAAAACTCAGTGAGTGATTTAGAGAGCTGTGTATTCCTTGAACTTGATGATCATGCAGAAATTTGAAACTACTGACATTCTTTCACTTTACACATCTGTTTGTTTGTTTGTTTGTCTTGTTTTAAACATAGAAGTCTCTGACATTGGAAGCTTCAAGATTTAAAATAATACTACTACTAATAAAATTTCCTTCCTTGATTTTCTATAAATCAGTGCAGAACTCACAGGTTCCAACTTGTCTGGAAAATGGTGCATACTGATTAGCCCTGGGAATTTAAATAAAACCACAAGTGCCTTTCTATTGCTTCAGTTAAAGAATGATGTTGCAGTACTTAAAAGATAGCAGGAACACATCAAAAATACAAAAGGGATCTCACCACATGCCATGGACCAGAGGATAGCAGAAAACAGTCATACTATTTAGTCTGCACAGCTCCAGTGTCAATGACATCTTTTCACTTGTAATCAGTGCTATTTTCTCCCCAAGAAAAGAAGCAAGAAAATCTAAGAGAAAACCAAATTCAGAACTAAGAAGCATACTTTTACAGCTTTTGCTGATCTTAATTCCACAAATAAATTGTACACAGCAACCATTTTGGTTTTAGGACCATTTAGTCTCTGTAAGAGATATGGTTATTTGTATAAAAAAGTTAAATAATTTTTCTGCTCTCCCATTGGCATGAACTGAATATAGTCATAAGGTTACAGAAATTATATTGTAAAACAGGTACTCTGATCATGAGGAGGCAAACTGAGTCTGCCTCTAGGGCGGTAAGAAGAGTGGAAAGGGAAAGGAACTACTTTTTCTTCCACACCAGGAGCAGACTCAACACTCATACTCTGGGAGCAATGTGTTGTTCTCCCCTAAAATTACTTATTCTGTAAGAGAAAATATGTTTCTGAGACTCTATCTTTGAAATCTTTGTTCTGAGAAATGACCAAGAATTAAAATGATAATAAAAACAAGGAAAGCAGAAAACAATATATATGAAAAGGAAGGTACTGTACATGTCACCTATATATCATGTGGATTCCAGGAAAATGATATGTTCATCTAATCCCAGCCTAAAAACTGGATCAACAGACACATATGAGTTATTTGAAAAAACATTTTCAACAAACAGAACAGGCTTATCTCTTGTTTTGCTAAAGGTATAATGTGCTGTGTAGGGAGCAGACAACTCTTTGTCAGATGACCCAATGATACTGGGAAGAAAAAGAGAAAGAAAGAGAAAGAAAGAAAGAAAGAAAGAAAGAAAGAAAGAAAGAAAGAAAGAAAGAAAGAAAGAAAGAAAGAAAGAAAGAAAGAAAGAAAGAAAGAAAGAAAGAAAGAAAGAAAGAAAGAAAGAAAGAAAGAAAGAAAGAAAGAAAGAAAGAAAGAAAGAAAGAAAGAAAGAAAGAAAGAAAGAAAGAAAGAAAGAAAGAAAGAAAGAAAGAAAGAAAGAAAGAAAGAAAGAAAGAAAGAAAGAAAGAAAGAAAGAAAGAAAGAAAGAAAGAAAGAAAGAAAGAAAGAAAGAAAAAGAAAGAAAGAAAAAAAAGAGAATGAGAGGGAAGGAAGGAAGGAAGGAAGGAAGGAAGGAAGGAAGGAAGGAAGGAAGGAAGGAAGGAAGGAAGGAAGGAAGGAAGGAAGGAAGGAAAGAGAAAGAAAGAAGGCAATCTACTTTTGAAATACCTCTCAGCATAAATAGATCTTATATGTCCGTTCATAATCACCATTTTTACATCCACACAAAGTGACAGTCATCTTAGAGATTGATATACAGATAAACATACCAACTGCTTTTTAATCACTTTCAATGGAACAATCATTTCTCTGCTTATTTTTAAATGCCCCTGATGCTTGTGTCTGGCTTTAAAAATGTTGTGTAATGACATTTCAGGATCTCCTTTTCAGAATCGCAAACAGTGCTCATATGGTGAGGATCCCTGAGAATGGTAGATAAATATCTCTGCAGCCCTAGAACCAAAGTGCCCCAAACCAATGCTAATTGAGATCCAAGCTTACAAGATGCAGATCAGAAAGGAGATGAAGAATCCATCAAAACTGATGGAGATGAAATACATATCCCGAAGGAGTCTGACACTCCTGCTGTCTAGATTGTAGTACAGCATAATGAATGTAGAAACTCCACTGTCCATTGTTAATTGCAAGGAACAGGGGTTTTGGAATGCAGTTTATGTACAGATATAAACATTGTATGATAAATCATTTGGAAAACGTGTTTCATCTTGCATGGATTAATGTAACTGTAACAGCAAAACAAACTTCAAAGTACTTATCACAGACAGGATATGAAAATCATTGCTTTTACTTCACCAGAATAGAAGAAATGTAATTCCATCTAAGACAATGTTGATGTAAAGCCAGCAATGAAGGGGAAGAATCAAGTCCTGAAACTGAAATGAAGTAAACTGCAGTGAAGGGAGCAAAATCAAGAAGACAGAATATTTATCACCTGCCTGTTGAGTTAGCTGTAGCAAAAGATAGGCTCTGTAAAAGGCTTTATCACAAATACTTGAATAGCTCTATTTATTCTCTAAATACCACAGGATCTTTAATGTATTAAATCTCAGAATATCCAGAGATAAACATAAATATCATTACACCATTGAGAACTGAGAAACTAAGGCAGAGGCAAAGGTATTTCAGAAGATGATGGTTGGACCCAATGAGACAGTTGGCTCAGATGATCCTGGATGTCTTTTCCAACCTTTATGATTCTATGGAAAAAGAAAAAACATGTTGGAAAAAGAAGAAACTGACAGCAGTCTCCCAAGTCCTAGAAGTCCACCCTCAAAATTAAGTTATCCTTCTTAATCACCATCTGTTAGACTAGGGGCCTAAAATGAATTTTGGTCAAATCAGTAAACAAGAACCAAAAAATGACACTTGTTGACTGTGTCAGACTTCATGGGTTCCAAATTCTTAAATTCAATTTATAAATGTTTGTTCTTCGGCAGTTTCAAATTTTCTTAACTAACTTGAAAACAGAGGAATCCAGACATTGCTTTGAGACATCTCCACCAGTTCCCCATCTTCAGTAAGCCTGCCTTTCCTTTCTCTGACTTTAAAGGAAAAAATAAAGAGTGGGTGGGAAAGGTGATGGGGGGAGGGAGGAGGGGGGAGGGGGGAGAGAAGGGAATTAAAGGGAAGGAAAAAGGAAAATATTTTTTAAAATGTCTTTAGTTCCTTCTCCCACTGTGTGACCTTGCAGAGTTGCACGAGTTAAATGGAGCACAGTTTGGGAACATCCATTGTTCTAATCACAGCTGCTCCAATACCATATTGTCAGTGAAATGGAAAAGAAATTAGCAGCTCATTTTGTGCGACGTGAACTTTCTCTCTCACTCTCCTGCTTGATGAGAACACTCTCTTTGATAAATCAGCCATCATACCTTATTGCCATGCAGAGACTGGAAGTAAAAAAAAAATGTCAACAACATTTTTTCCCCGAGTCTTCTGGAAGCAATCAAGTTTCACTGCTGCAAAGGTAATGCTTAATTTTCCATCGTCGTTTTTTTGGCATATAGAAAGTTAACAGAGGGCATATCTTTTAAAGCTACAAAAATTGATTGGACTTGCAACAGACGAGACGTCGGCAATGAATGAGATAAAGAGCGGATTCAGCACATTATTGCAAGAGAGGTTCCCATCGGTGCGTACCATTCACCGCCTTGTGCACAGACTTCAATTAGCAGTTAAGGATGTGTTGAAATATGTTGCAGGAATTAGTCATTTCAAAGTCTTGGTAGGGAAGCTAAACTACATAGTGTTTGCAGTCAGCCAAAAAAAAAAAAAAAAAAAAAAAAAGAAAAAAAGAAAATAAAAGAAACTCAGCAAGAAGTAGCTGAATGAGCATATGTGGTATCATTGGAGCGTCTAAAGAGCAAGCCAGTAGTCAAGATGTGCTGAGTAGCCTGCAGTTCCGAGACAGTAAAGGCTGTTTTAAGGTCACAGAAATCACTACCTAAACACATCACATTTCCAAAATACACTATGGAGAAAGAAGTCATTTTCTCAACTAAATAGGCTGAAACTATCTTCAGATACATGTAAGCATTCCTAGGACTTTTCATTCTCTAGAAGGGTTTTCCTTTGACAGATCACGTTTTAAAATGTCATTGCCATCCTGGTCACTCATTTTTATTAAATATTTACTCATTAATTACTTTAACAGCTGAATAAAACAGCACTAATTCATAAAAAATAAAAAAATAAAATTTAATCTCTGGGTCCCCCAGCACAAGAAAGACATGGACATATTAGAACAAGTCCAGAGGAGGGCCACGAGGATGGTCGAAGATTGGAGCACCTCTCCTATGTAGACAGGCTGAGGGAGTTGGAGATGTTCAGCCTGCAAGAGAGAAAGGTGTGGGGAGACCATATAGCAGCCTTCCAATACCTAAAGGGGGCCGAAAGGAAAGCTGGGGAGGGATCTTCTGTCAGGGAGTATGGTGATGTCACTACATGGGTAGTAGCAGTTTAGTAAAACTAAACATGGGTTTAGTTTTAAAGTAAAAGAGGAGCAGATTTAGATTAGATACTAGAATAAATTATTTGCTGTGAAATTGGTGAGGCACTGGCACAGGTTCCCCAAAGAAGCTGTGGATACCCCATACCTGGAGGTGTTCAAGCCAGGCTGGATGGGGCTTTGGGCAACCTGGTCTGGTGGGAGGTGTGCCTGCCCATGGCAGGGAGGCTGGAACTGGGTGATCTTTAAGGTTTCTTCTAACCCAAACCATTCTGTGATTACAAGTGATGGATAGATTCTCCAAAAGTTCTTTCCATTATCTAAAAATAAAAATAATAATTAAAAAAAAAAAAATCAAGACTACAGATAGCCTGTAGAAATAGGCATGGTAAATGGAGAAAAGTCTTGTCTTTTAAATGACAAAAGCTGTTATGTTAGATTTTTGCAGTGAAAAAGATCTAAAAGTAGAAATGTGTTCATTCTGTTGTTTCTGTTTGTTTGTTTGTTTGTTTTTCACCTTAAAAAACAGAATCAGAGCCAAATTGTCCATAGAACTTGAATTGTTTCCTCTTTATTAAATTATATTGACTTTTCCGCAACAATCTCACCCAAGCTATATACTTATGGATGACTGGGATGAAAAAAAAAACAACTCATGAGAGGTCACTACACCATTCTCTTGTCCCAGGGCTGGATCAACTACCCCTATCCCCCATCCAACTGCTCATTTACATTTACTGTTTAAATATTCCCCACTAGCCTTACTGTTTAACCTATATTTTATATTTCTATATATTTATATTTCTACGCCCTTCTGCCTTGTGTCTTAACTGCTATAAACAAGAACAACAATATTTGATTTTCCTTGTTAGAACAACATTCAACATATTTGAATGGCTTAAGATGACTAAAATACAGAAGTTGTTCCTAAGTCTGTGCAGATAATCTTCTCTGAAGAAAATAATGTAATATAAAAAATGCAATCATAATCAGTTATGAAAGAGTAACTCCTATTGAATACTGTGATAGCTTCTATAGAAAGCTATAATACCTTATGCAATATGTTTTGAAGTTATAAGTCTGTATTAAATTTATAAGGACTTAAAATCACTTACAGGTGAATCATTTGAATCATTTACATATACAGAAAATGAAGATGGTTTTGTGTCTTGCATTCCAAAGAATACTTGCACGAGGTTTCAAAAAAAGGGATTTTAATCTGTAGGCATGATTCCATCATCAGACCTTCCAGGAGGGAAAAAAAATAAATAAAATAAATGTGGAATGTCACATGAAACCAGTAGTGTAAGCAAGAGGCAAATCAGACCTTATGCATTTACATAAAGAAGACTTAAGCTTCTTAAAAGATTTACTGCAGACACTTGCACATCAATGTTATGAAGGCTTTTTAGCCACAAATATTAATGAACTCCGTTTGTTAAAACAGACTCACTATTGAACATCTGCAAATGGCAGCATGAAGTTTGAACTCTAGACAGTTCGTTAAACCAGTTTGACCCAAAGCCAAATTGTTCAATACCAGCTTACAAAAGGTAACAGAGACTTTCTGCCAGCTGGAAAACAAATGAATCTCAGCACTGCTTCTATAAAGATCGACGGTGACTTAAAAATAGCCTGAGGTTAATATTATAAATCTTTCTAAAAGAGATTTGAGTGCATATTCTTCATGCCAGCCTTGGATCAATCTCACAAAGTGATATCCTTTCAAATGACACTGATACAAAATATCGGATGCTGTAAGAAGTGAGACTTATTAACTTGCTAGACATCTTCTCTTTTCCGACCACTGCAACAGTCACCAGAGTACCTCAGACAAGGCCATCAGCCAGACAGTGCTGCAGCAGCCTCTGAAATGTTGGGTGGCCTGATGCTTGAATGTAGAGACACTATTACCACAAAATAAAAAACAGTAAAAACAGTCTATTGGAAGACAAACAAATCATTGCAGGCAAGAGCTGCCTGGGGCAGAGTGCACTGGTACACAAAGAGGATCTGAGCAGTAGTCAGAACCCATATAACCAAGAACTAAAATGAGGGTGAACCTGAACTCACCCCTAAAAATGCTCTGATCCAAATGGAGTCAATGTGCTCCAGCAACACCACCTGTTGCTGCTGCTGCCCAGAGAAAGGGACTACAGGGCTACATCAGCAGTGTTTGAGCCACCTCAGCTCGGAGGATGCAGTGCAAAATGGGGAGGTATTAGGTATGTTAAAATCTCCCATTACAGCTGTGCTTGCTCCACTGGTCAAATAAAATGTGCCAGTTTTTGCTGCACCCCTAGTGGAAAACTGGTTCAGGTATCTTCCAGGCTTCTTGCAGAGAGAAGAGGACAGTTTTCGTTCTTGGGTGTTTTTTCTCTGGCCCTCTTTATATGTAGAGATATTTCTTGTAATTCACACTTGTGCCCAAACAGCCAGATAATGCTAATTTATTTCTAGATCTCCATGCAGATATAGTTCCATCTATTTGTCCATCTGTTGCAACAAGGCAAATATACTTACATGTAGATCTAACAACACGAATATTAAGTGTGATTGATAAATGCTGCTTATGGTTAGTATGCAAGGAGTTTCATCCTTAGTATGCCACCTGACATATTATTATCTATGGTACAGAAGGATGCCTATTTATATTGAGTAACGTTCTGTAGCTAGACCTCTTTGTCATAACCTGGAAGTAAGAAATCACGATTTGATGCCATTTTTGCTAATCTGAAATAGCAATAACCACCATTAATCAAGCATGTTTCTCAAAGTTCAGGCACATTTGCCTTCAGAGGTGGCTGTTCAGCTCCCAGTGCTGTCCACAGATGTCTGTGGGCTCCCTGGATTTCACTTCAGAGTGGAAATCTACACAAGACAGGGTAACATGTCCTGACTGTGAGAGGATATAATTTTGGCTATGTTGCAGATGTTAACCTCAGTGGAGAATGGATATGACTCATTTTCAAGGTATTTCAAGGACTTTTATCTGCACAATTTCCTTTTGCTGAAAGTGGCAGAAGTTCCATGAATGTTCTCTGCTGAGCAGTTTTTCATGTGCCTCTGAGACATTATGCTAGTATTTGCTTTCTTCCACAACTCCCATGGGCATTCCCAAGCAGAGTTACAAGGCTGAGGCTTCTGTGAGCACCAGGAATAGTCTCTACCACCGGTATTCTTTCCAATATGGAACAGATGAATTGATTGTACTCCACCTTTAGACAAAATGAGATCAGAACCCCAGTTTTAGTTTTCTGTAGACTTGGTCTTGGCTTTCACACAGAAGCCCAGAAGCAGTGAACTGTTGCCTTGAGAGGCTTTTCAAGAGCCCTTTTCCTTAGGCAAGGGGCCAAAAAGAAGCATGTAGTATGCTGTGCTGGTTAGTGACAACTGAAATAGATCCCTTAGTTTTGAGTAGACGCTGTAGAACTCCTTCCTTTCCCTTAAACATTTATACAGTACTAATCAAAGTATAAATTACATATCATTAATTCTTTCAGAACTTCCTTCCCATTTCAGTCAGGTTTGGTGGCTATAAGATAGATTCTAAGTAAGGCTTCTTCTATACACAGTCACAAAAAAAGGTATGGTTCAGTTTCACCTCCACACATATATTCAAAGCCTTGCAGTTTTCTCATGAGGCCAGGTGAGTGTGCTGTCTGCATGGCATTTCAGTGATGAAAATACTAATATAAAGAAACATGATTCTTGTGAGATATGATGGACAGTGCTTACTACCCCATAACCAATACATAGATATACACTGTACAGGACCCTGTAAATTGCAATAACATAAATATAGAGAGAAAAGTAATCTCTAAATGAAATTTGAGTTGTATTTTTTTTTTTTTAATTCAGAATGAAATCTAGTCCACTGAGCAAGCATACATTTTGGAGGCTACAAAAGACCATTCAATATTTTATGATGATACTCTTGGTGACTGTAATGTTCCTTTAGTATGCTTATATTTCTTGGTGTTCAGGTTCCTTTTGTAAGTTTATGAGTAAATTTCATGCTTATGAAAGCCATCATCTTGGCTTTCCAGCTTCACAACTGGAAACAGTTGTGATTATTCCATTTAAAGAACTAATGACAAAGTCTTTTCCTCCAAGAAGCCCCAACCATGGCCTCCAAGTTTGCCCTTAAGTCATAGACAAGGCCTATTCAGTTTTGGGCTTTTTCTTCTGATAGGTTTTCTCCCGAGAATACATATCCAGTAATTACCAGTTCACAGGTGTATCTTGGTATATCTTGTCTGATGAAAACTACATTAAGATCAACAAGTTGTTTTTCATTTGGAGCAGCAACACAATAGAAAAGGCTTTACTCAGTGTGCTGTTGAAGACTTTGGGAGGAGTGAAATGGCTCACCTACCTGAACTTCAGTGTCTTCAAATGATGTTTAGGAGTCAGCTCACAAATTAAGACACTCAGATGTAGATCTTAATAAGGATGTGACTACAGCTGAACTGACAGAAATCTAAGATGCCATTATAGTCAAAGGACATGAAGTCAATATAGCTCATGAGATAAGCAGGAGCAACAAAGCAAGACACAAACAATCTAGGATGTTCCTGGAAAAGGCTGATGATAACTTTGTGGCATGGGTGATGGAGGACCCTGTGAACAAAGGTGTGGTGCTGGACCTTGTGTTCACAAACAAGGAAGGACTTGCTGGAGATTTGAAGGTTGGGGACAACCTTGGCTACAACTACCTTGTAGTTACTGAACTCCTGGAGTTCGAGATACCATGAGGAGGAAGCAGGACAAAAGTAAGATTGCAATTCTGGACTTTAGAAGAGCTAAAGTCTAGCCTCTTCAGGGACTTCGTGGGAAGAATCCATGGGAACCATGGGAATTCGTGTTAGAAGGAAAAGGGGTCTAAGAGATGGTTAATATTCAAGGATAACTTCCTCCTTGTTCAAGAACAGTGCATCCCTATGCAATCACGCAAAGGGGGGCAGTAGGCCTGCATGGATGAACAAGGAACTCCTGAGAAAACTCAGACATAAGCAAGAGGTGTACAGGACATAGAAAGAGGAACAAGCCAACTGGGAGGAATATAAGAACATTATCAGATCATGCAGAAATATGATGAGGGAGACCAAAGTCCTCTTAGAATTAAATAGGGCTAAGGATTTCAAGGACAATAAGAAGAGGAAGTAGAGGAAATATGAACCTACTATTGAATGGAGTTGGGACCCTGGCAATGTAGGACACAGAGAAGGCAGAGACACTCAACTGTCTTCTTTGCTTCAGTCCTCACTGCCAAGGTCAGCCCTCAGGAATACCTGACCCAGGAGACCAGAGAGAAAGGCTTGAGAAAGGAAGATTTTCCCTTCATTGAGGAGGATTGGACTCCACAAGTCCACACTTGGCCTCCACAAGTCCTCTGGAATGCATCCACAAGTGCTGAGGGGACCTGGTGGACATCATTCCTAAGTCACTCTCAGTCATCTTTGAAGGGTCATGACAATCAAGAGAGGTGTCTGAGGGTTGAAAAAATAAAAAATAAAAATAAATAAATAAATAAATAATAAAAAGAGAGAGAGAGAGAGAGTAAATGTCACCTCTGTCTTCAAAAAGGAGAAGAAGTAAAGGAGGAAGACCCGGAGAACTACAGATGAGTCATTCTTACCTCAATTTCTGGGAAAGTGATGGAACAGCTCATCCTGGAGGCCATCTCTAAGCATGTAGAAGACAACAAGGAGTAGTCAGCATGGATTCACCAAAAGGAAATCATAAGGAAAAACTTTAGTGTGAGGGTGACTGAACACAGAAACAGGTTGCCAAGAGAGGTTGTGGATTCTCCTTCCCTAGAGAAATTCAAAAGTTGTCTGGTCACAATCCTGTGTGACATGCTGTAGTGGACCCTTCTTGAGCAGGGACGTTGGGCTAGATGATCTCCAGAGGGAGACCTCCAACCTCAACCATCTTGTGATTCTGTGATTCTGTTGGTCAAATAGAGAAATACATCCCCTTTGATGCACATGTATGTCTGAGTAAGCTGTCATACAACCCCTCTGTTTCTATAGAGGGAGATTATTCATCCCCTTTTAAGATAGGTCTCCAACACAGGCCATGGTAATGATTAATTGTTCATGCTGATTTATTTTCAATAACTAGAATGCCTATAAAATGGCTAGTCCAGTCCTGAATATTTTGTTTTCAGATGCTAGAGCTCATGTTAATGAATCCCATGAGAACTGTTGTCCATCTCAATATCTCTGTTTATGCAGTGGCAGTCTATTTTAGCACACAACAGACTTTTTCTTAAATCTTATTATATTTTCCAGGTATCTCTATACTTGCAGTTCTACATAGCACATTTGATCCATCTCTGGTCACTGAGATCTGCCTCTGACATAGTACATTCTTTGCTCTCTAAAACACCCATATGTGTTCTACTGTTCAGAAACCAGACAATTGGAAAGACATGATGGTGCAGATCACCTTGCCACAAGTCAGTCACTTCTTGGAGTCCAGACCAAGAGCAGGGTGGGAATTTTCATGGAATGATCTTCTTTGGAAGATATAAATTCATCTCAGCCAGTATTTACAAGGAAAATGAAAAGTTCAGTTTTCCAGTTTTCAGTAATAAACTGTTGATACCCACAGCAGGAGTGTTACTTTTTAGTTCAAAAGGTTTTTTTAATATATTATTATTATTTATGATTTGTGAATGTAATTGCATTGAAGGGAAAAATGTCTAATTTAAGGTAACTAGAATTGGTCTTCAGGGTTGACTCTACTCAGATTTTAATTTGTGTAATTGCTGTGTTATTTTATATGGTTTCTGTGGTGATATTTTAACTTCTCTTTATTCGAGATGAATAACAAGTCAAGACCACTCTTACCAGTTTCATACTGAAACACTGCACTGATTCCATATTGGGCATCCACACTGCTGAGGTGCCTTAAAGTTAAGAGGTATAGTTCAAGGCCAAATGCCAGTCATATAAGTAAAATAATTTATCTGAGTCTTTCTCAGAGCAGACCTGTAGGACACAGAGTTGAAATTGTGGTTGGCAAAAAATCAAAGGCAAGGAATGAAATTTAACCCCTCTTTTTCTGATCTCCACCATTTACCTCCACCTTTCTCATTCCTGGATGTGACACCTGGGGCAGCCAAACTCCTGGTAGTCTAGATAGCTCCATCCATCATTTGAAATACTGGTGTCTAGAATTATTTTTCATCACCAACCCTTCTGCCTGTGCATTAACAGCATGGCATGTGAAACAATAAATGATATTTCTACTTAAAATACAAGAAAATACCTAAACTAAAGTAAACTAAAGTAAACTAAACTAAACTAAACTAAACTAAACTAAACTAAAATACTAATATAAGACAAACAAAATAGCTTGGGTAGCTGTTGTGATAAATACTCTGATGAAAACAGAATCTTATTATCAAGTAGGTCAAGGCTGAATAGCTTTTTTAAATAAATAAATAAATAAATAAATAAAATAAAGTAATAATAATATATCAGTCAACTTATTGTGTGAAAAAAAAAAAAGTTTAAAAATATGAAAATTTTAAGCTAAAAATAAAAGAAAATATTAATTATTTTCTTTTAATTGTGTCAAATAAATATTTTCACAGTACAGAAGACAGGTAATTGTAAGACAGAACACCAAAGAACAAATGAAGAGAAGAGTGAGTTCAATTAGCTCCTGAATTGACAGGACCTTGCTGTAAGGAAAGGAATACACCAAATCCCAGAATACTTCTGCATTACGGTGAAGAAATTACTTCTTCATGGCATTACTACTTTCTAAGTTGTAGTAGGTTTGAAGTTTAAAGGGATTCCAGGAAATCTGTAAGTGCTATCACAGACTTCACTCAGCTGACCTCTATTTGTACCAGATTGGAAAATATGAATTGGGTACCTAACTACCATAAATCTCCTTCACACTCCCACATCCCATATACATTTATTCAATCTGGATGAACTGGTTCTTTTTTCAAAATTCTCTCTGATAACATTCATTTAGCTGTATGTAAAGAAGCATTCATGTAAGGAATGAAAAAGGAGAGAAAGAGAGAAAGTGGAAGAGGAGAAAAAGAAATCTTCAGTGAGTCATTTTGTATATGACAGAATAAAAAAGACTCATGTCAAAGAAGCCTCCTAAAACTAACATGCCTTGAGCTGATTATAAATAAAACATGTTTCTATTTTCCACACCATTTCCTGAGGCATCTCTCATTTCACCCAAGGCCTGCAAGTAAGTTTTGTTATTGGTTGTTGTTGGAGTTTTGAGGGCTTGGATTTTTTGGGGGGATGGCAGGGCATGGGAGGAGGGGTAGGTGTTGTTTTTAGGGAGGCTGGCAGTGTTTTGTTGTTGTTGTTTTGTTGCTTTTGTTTTTTGTTTTTTGTTTTTCCTAGACTGCAATTCAGATTATAGCATCTTCTAAATATTCATTATACTGACCATTCACAGATGTCAGCTATAGTTTATGGTAGATTTTGTGCAGGTGAGTTCCAGCTCAGGCTCTCAGGACATCAGCATTATAATCTCTATGGGACCTTGGTTTCCTCATTTTATCCAATAGGACCCAGACACAGCTGCTCCAGCCAATTAAACCCAGCATAGTAAGTGTTCACACAAGGAGGATGAGAAAGACAAAGAAAGTCCATTTTTATTTGAAAGACAAAGGAAAATAAATTTCCAGAATGATTATTAATGTTTGTCCTTATAGAATAAAAAAGGGAAGCATTTAAAGAACTCCTGAGTGACTGAACAGCAACAAAACACTCAACTTTCAGGAATGTAACACTCAGCTTTCACAGAATCACTGATTTCCTTTTAGACAGCAAAATGCAACTGCCTTAAGTAGGAGTAATTATGTTGGAAAATTATTGTAGCTCACCATACTAGAGTCTCCACTGAATAGTACACGTGATGATACTAAGTACAAAGTAGTACAAAAAATAATACAAAGGATGTGGTCTGGTGGAAGAAGTGAAAGGTAGCAGGACTGCAAAAGAGGTCATCCGCTTCTCATGATAATTTTCTTGTATCATTAAATCAATAGCATTCTTGTGCTGAAGGCACAGGCATGGGCTTCATATGTCTTTCCAGGCTGACCATGTGCAACCTCTGACTATTTTATGCTTTGATTTCTCATCTCTGAATTGTGACCATTACCCAGGACTGGCAAGAACAAAACAGACAAACAAACAAACAACAACCACAACTACAACAAAAAAGAACACAACTTCAAAGAATGCAAAATAATTTCTGATATTAGTAAAAATCTAGATAATCAGCAGTTCCTTTTTTCTGTATTTTTAGTGATTTTTTTCTTGCTCCTGCATCTGCATACATCTGTTGACTTCCCTGTCATACACCTGTTGACTTCAGAATCTTTGAGCAAATCAAGCCAAATATAGAATCTGAATTTAGCTAATTTCCTATACATTTCATGAAAGTAGGTGGCTATATAAAGAAACAGACCTGTGAAATATACCTTAGTAAAGGTAAAGCTGCAGCGTGTGATCCTCATTTAGTTCCAGAGAATCCATAAACACAGTGGATTTAGGGAAATATATTTTCACTAGAGACTGAATCTGTGCCAAATTCAGCTCACAACAAGAGGAACACTTATGGGAAAAGAGTATTAATTAGTTTTGCTGATCATGGAATGGTATATGTTCTTATCAGTTTGATTTTCTACAGACCTGAGGATGGTGTGGCCTGGAGTATCTACATGTTCCTACTGGTGTCCCCCCTTTGAAACAACTGGTAGCTCTGATAAGTGAATCAGCCTCAAAAGTTTAATTGACATATATTTCCAAAGAGGTGAATCTTATGGGAGAGACTATGTATGTACAGTCATTATTGAGACTGAATAAAAGGCTGATCCCATTCACCAGTGTCTAAACAATATGCAGTAATGCACAGTGCAAAAGCTTTTATTTCACTGTCAAGATAATTAATGGGGAAAAAATTAGGTGTATGCTAAAAGGGCAAAAACTGTTAGCATAGCTTAGT
Source organism: Anas platyrhynchos (assembly GCF_047663525.1). Taxonomy (NCBI): domain Eukaryota; kingdom Metazoa; phylum Chordata; class Aves; order Anseriformes; family Anatidae; genus Anas; species Anas platyrhynchos. The sequence continues at coordinate 5,828,309 of NC_092621.1, forward strand.
GAAGTACTAAAAATCCCAGAGGTTCTAATCCAAACATCAATAACTCTGGGTCATCTTTTTCTTTTTCTGCCTTTTTTTTTTTTTTTTTTTTTTTTTCTTTTTTTCTTCCTGGTTGCATGTAGAGAAGGAGAAGTGAAAGAAACAAAAGAAAAAAAATGGCAACCTTTTATTAAAATCAGTTGAAAAAAATACAAAACTCTTACTTTGACCAAAAATAAAAAATAACGGTTTAATTTCTAGAAAAATTGTAGTATCTGGGCTTGCATCCCCTATTGACTGATGTTAAATGGGACTTAGAACAATATAGGTAAAATGCTTACTATCTGACTTTGATCTTTCTACTTAAACTACTACTTTAATCTATTATAAATATTGTCATGCTTCTTGGATAATTTTATTTCAAATACCTGTTAAAACCAAGCACTAGCATTAAGTCTTTTCTAAGTAGAATGAAGAAGTCACTTGTTACATTACTTAATCACTTAATTGACTGTTTTTGTTTTGTTTGTTTTGTTTGTTTGCTTGTTTGTTTAAATGTCTTATCCTTCAAAGGTGTTTCCTCTGCCCTACATGTATTACATTAACCTAATGGTTTATTTGGGCTATTTTCCCCACTTTTTTTTTTTTTTTTTTTTTTTTTCTGTATGTTCTAGCAAAAAGCAGTTTCCTATACTGGGATTAAGTATAAACCTTGTGTCTTAAATTTCAGTAAAATCATCAAAGCTAAATAGTGGTATAGAATGAGTATAACAATTCAAGGATATTTCATCATCAGAAAAAAAAAAAAGATTAGTATTAACATCATATGTGCAGGTTTTAGGTCAGAGCCTTAGCTAAATTACTGTAACTTCATACACCTCTTGTTTAGGCTCTGATTAGAAGTAGATTTCACAGAGATTTGGAATTTATACTAACCCCATATCTTTTGGTAAAGAATACATGATGCTATACATAGTATTTACTCAAATTAATTCATGATGGTTACAGTGCTCATGAGACATGATTATGCCAGTCATTTCAAATTCTTACTAATTAAAAAATTGCTGCAACACCACCATTTATCAGCAGGACCAATATTCTATTGCTGCTCATCAGATGGTTGAAATATTCATTCTGTCCATAGCTGAAAGAACCTCTGTTGGCTGTCAGTCATACACTAGCATATATAGGATGTAGCCCCATATTTGCAGCTTTCCCATCGATATATCCTAAAGAACTGTTTGCCAGTAACATGGTTTTCTAAGATATAAGTCATTGGTGTTACCAGTCAGGATCACTACTGTGAGGAAATAGAAAGTCAGGCATATGAAACTCTATACAGACAAAGAAGACTGAAAAGCAGGACTCTTGTGTCTTCTTCTGGTGATTACTGTGTACTTAATATGTCATTTACTTCCAGGTTTTGACTCCTTTAGGCAGAAGAGTGAACACCAGTATTTGTACTGGTTTCAGAGAAAAAGTCCATATCTATTTACCCAACTCTTTTTAACAAAGGTGTGCTATTGACTTCAGCAGAACCAGGACAAAGCTGGTTAACCTCTGACTTCTTCATTGTGACCCTCTTAAGAGGTAAACAATCATATTGGTCTTACTGGAGTGCTATATGACTGAAAATATATCTGCAAGAAAAACGTGATCCCTAGAAAAAAGGTATTGTATATGCATTACTATGTATACAGCATTATTTATAAATGCTTTAGCAAGTGGGTAACTTGCTTTGGGCTTTGTCTGAATAGAAGTTTCTATATAAATGCAAATTATTTATTTCTATAGTAATATTTGTTTTTCAGGCAAGTTTATTTTCCCTTTGTTTCCTAGCTCTGAACACCCAACAGATTCCACTTCACCTGTATTTTATTCAAAGTTTGTTTCACTTATGCCCACAATCTCCTTGTTCTATATAAGAAATTGCTTTCAATTACACATATATCACAGCACTTAAACATTAGTCTCACTTTCCTGTGGTTAATAATTCACCTTATATTCTAACATCCATCAACATAAAATCAGCATAACAACTTTTATGAATCCCTTTATCATCAACACATTCCAAATGCTTATACAATTCACACTACAGATTCACATAGGAACTGGCTTAATAGCCCTTAAAGTTGCTATAATGTTCACATCCTTTCAATCATAGAATTATTGTTCATGTTTTCAGACAAGACCCTTTTTAGTCATTTTATGTTATTATCTCATATTTCTTTACACCCCTCAAGCTGGATCTGCATCTCAATAAAGCTGGTACAAACTGGTGTAAAATCACTGTACTTTCTCGAGTTACTTTACACTCACACCAGTGTAATTAAATTAAATGTAACTGGTGTTTAACAATACTTTGTAGGAGGAGAATGGGAAGGTGGAGGAGGGAACTGATTCTCCATTAAATTTCTATAACCTTTCACCAGGTAACAGACTTTCTCTTATTTACATTTTGTTTATACATTTATTTTTTCTTAGTGAAAACATCCTAGTCACTCACATTTTTTCAGCCATTTAGTCACTCACATTTTTTCACATTTTCAGTCAAATAAAGTTGAAGTTACCGTTTTTACCTAGAGGTTGTCATTCTTCAAGTTCACTCTCCTTATCTGAACACAGTTCAGCAGTTCTAAAGTCTGACTTCCCCATCACATACACACCTCCTATTGAAGTCAATGGCAGTCGTCTGCACATCTGTCAGGATAATCAAGTCCCAAGTTTAGTATCACTATCAATTTAAGACTTAATTTTATCATTTCCATAGGCCATCTGGGCTTTTTTCCCTGTTGGAGTTTCACAGTGACTTTGTCTTCCTGTGTTTCCTGTTACTTCTGTCCGAATTTCAATAATTCATTCCCTTCTGAAGGGAGTGTTTTTCTATACCTCACCTTTTCCTTTTCCCTCCACTAAACTTTATTCCCTCAGACTATGAAAAATTCCTAGAAACAGCCACAAGTGAGGTGTGACAGAGAGGCTGCTGAGACTTTTCTTCCTATGTTAGTCATTGTTGGGTGATATTCGGTTGTAGATTTAATTAATGGCAATTATTAATTCATGAATTCATATTGCATTAGCACCTAGAAGCTCTATTATGAACCCCCATTGTGCTTATTAATGTACACCCACATAACAAGCTGTTAACTTCACATTTTGGGGCATTGAATGAATAAAAATGCAATTACAACTGTGACTATATTAATGGCCTGATTCTTCTTTTTTTGTTTTTTGTTTTTTTGTTTTTTTTTTTTTGTTTTTTTTTTTTTTTTTTACAATGTGTATATGCCACAATAGCTCAATGGGGGTAAATAAAAAGACACATAAATGCATCAATATTCTAGATTTATAATGATGGTGGATCTTTGAGGATGTATTATCCTGGGATCACAGAATAACAAGACTCCACAACCTCTCTGGGCAACCTGTTCCAGTGATCCATCATACGCACAACAAGGTGTTTCCTGGTATTCAGAGGGACTTTCCTCTGCTTCAGTTTGTGCCCATTGCCCCTTGTCCTGTCACTGGGCATCATCCCACAAGGTATTTATAGACTGATAAGATTCCCCCACAGAGCTCTCTCTTTTCCTGGCTGAATGGTCCCAGCTCTCTCAGCCTTTCTTTCCTCATATGAGAGACACTCCAGTCACCTGACCATCTTATATAGCCCTTCACTGGACTCTATCCAGTATGTCCATGTCTCTCCTGTACTGATGAGCTCAGAGATGGAACCCCCAAACTGCTAAAACCTGGGCTTGAACCAGGAGCCTTTAGATCTTCAGTCTAACGCTCTCCCAGCTGAGCCACGTCAGCCCAGCCCTATGAATTAATATTCACAAAACCTGACACAACATAATTGTCTTTCAGACTTTTACAATTCAGTACACCATTTGCTAAAAAAGTGCAAACATCATTCTCCCAGTATATGTGAGTCTTCCACTTTACATGTGCCATGGTGACGGCATTCCCCAGAAGGCATGTCCCTTAAACAGAGGAATCTAATCTATATAATAATCTTTGATTATTCTCTAGATGACAGATCAATCTCCATTAATAATAATAATAATAATAATAATAATAATAATAATAATAATAATAATAATAATAATAATAATAATAATAATAATAATAAATATTCACTGCATCAAGACTGAGTTCCTAACTCTTAGAAGCAACTAATTATAAATACATGTGGGCATCAAGCTGCAGCAAGTTTACATATTTACATTTTCATGGTTGACCAAACTTCATCTATGATTTTTTAAATTTACACAAAATTATTGAATTCATGAGGATAACTCTAAAATAATGAAAATAAGAAAGCAATAATATCTGCCTTATACACTATTAAATAATTGGGAATCTGAATTATGTCTCAGGCCCATATTCATGTTCATGCTGGTCCCCTAGAGCTTAGGAGAACAGTGTCCTAATCATTTTACCCTCAAAGGAGACAAAGGAAAGAGAAGAGGTTGTGCCAAGCACAGTTTTAACCCCAGAAAGTCACATATAACAGATATTGCAGGACCACCAAAATTCTGTGTAATGTTTGTAATGGAGAAATTTCTTCTCTATGGTGTTGGTTAAGTGTAAAAAGGATGATGATGGTAGTTGAAATAAAAATAATTACAATGTATTTTAGTGTCCGGTTCTCTGACTGGAAATTCTTCTCCACCTGAGGAATGGCTGTTTAAAATGAACACTAAACACTACTTTGATGCTTTAGAAAACTCCACTACACACTTCTCTGTATATTTAATCTGTATAAAGGTTTGGCCTTTCTATCTAGGTTAGATTTCAAAATGATATGTAGATACCTGCAACTCACTGTCTTGAAGTGGCATCTTACTGTTATTCAAGCCATTGAAAAACCGGCCATCTGGAATTTAGACTCCTGTAAGAATAATTACCTTTCAGAAAATTTTAAGGATTGCCATATTAAAGTGTGTAAGGTGCCCAAACCCTGTGGCAACAGAGTCTCTGAGACTAATTTAAACAAGCCTATAATGTGTAATACATGCAATAAGTTAATGCTTATGTTCAAAAGACTGCATCTTCCAAACAAAGGGATTTTCGTAGGTGGTCATTTTGCAAAGCTTGGCTTAAAATAACATGTTCCTTAAGGAATAAATGGTCCAAATCATCTGAGAAGCCTAGTCACAACTTATTTAGCTGGTGTTGAAGCATGTCTTCCTTCACACTGCAGGGCATTTAGGCTGGGAAACAGAGTAAAATGTACAGATGGAAAGTCTTTCTCTGCTTTGCTTAGGAATGTTTGACAATGGTTACTTCCACTCTTTTAAATTTGTATTCTGATTTGTATGCTGATTCCAGGGTAATCTCTCTAATGAGATCTTTTGGTGTAATCATTAAGAACCTCACATTCTAATATCCAGCCAATATTTTAATACTGTGTTTTGCACTGGTCAGAAAACAGCATCATCTGTATATCATTTCCTGACTCAAGAGCTTAGACATGCTGTTTTCAGACATGGCTTTTTTCATAAAGTTGTGATACAACTGTTGTCTCACCTAGGAGCCCTGAGAGTTCCTGTTTTGCAGCAGCTGGAGAGTTTTACATCCTCTATTGTTCGTCTTTCCTCCCCTCTAGCCTCACTGTAAAAAAAAAGGAAATGGGATGTACACCGTGTAGGCCAGAGGCATTGTGTGAGATGCTACTGACACCCCTCCATTCTCCCATCTTTTCTGCCAGATAAGTCTCTGAGATGTCTGCCACAAGATGAGAGCTGGGAAACGGACTGCTGTACTCATAGGCAGGCCACAGGAACCAAAATGGACTTTGCTCTCCCCATCCTAATAGTTATTTTTTGTTTTTCCCTCTGTTCTTTCCCCCTTTTAGCTACAGCAGGAAGTGCATTAAAGAAGTACATTTAGGTCACTTCAGACCAGAACATTAAAACAAATGCTGATAGTTCAAGGTTAATAGATGCATAAAACAAAAGTAATTCCATGTCAAAGCTGAGATGACAGGTGATTTGACTTGAGACTGCCTTGCAATCACTCTTTTACATGTGCTCTGTACTGAGCCTAGCGGAAGGTGTTATGTTTCTGACATTTACTTGTCAGAAAGGTATGACAATAGAAATTGTTTCTATCTCTGCTGGTCTCAGATGTTAACCTTCTAGCTTTATTTTGTAATTGGGGTTCCACGGAGCTTTAACATTTTCTATTGATTCAATAGAAGAGATAACATTTCCAATCATAAGAAGGCATTATAGAAATATCAGGCAATTCACATATCAAAATGTTTGATAGCTGGGCTCACCACATTAATTTCTGTCACCTTTGCTAGGAACCCTTTATCCTCTTTTTAATACTGAAGGACACCTGAGAGTAGTTTCTGTCACTTTTATTGTTCAATAAAGTAGACAAAAGTTTCAATTAACAACCAAGGAGCCTCTAGGAAATTGTGAATGAGAGTATATTTTATTCATTTTTACTGTATTTCTTTTTTCTAATGTGCCAGCTGTGACTTCTAAGCCATGCTTCACAGGAGAGAGAGGGAAAAAAGTTGATATAAGCTTATACATTCAGAGGGCCATATTTTTTAAAACATCTTTGTTTTAGCTATGAGAGTCAGGTGTTACAAATATTTTTTATAATTCAGCGCTACATGTGGATGCCAATAACTTGATATCAGCCCTAAGATTTAATTCAGATACAAAGAAAAGGAAGAATGAGTATAATATATGGTGTATTAGGTTAGGAATAAGATGCAAGACTCTTATCCTTTGTAAGCTAGTGTCTTATGCCTGCATGCTATTTAAAAGCTTAGGTACTACACTTATACTTTGTAGTTGGCAAACAGCCAAAGAATAATCTGCTAGGTCTCAGTGCTATTTCTATGCCTTTCCTGCAATTAAAACTGGTAAGTTTGCAGAAGCAGGTGCCACAGCCAGGTTATAATTTTACCTTTGAAAATCCTTCTGTATTTCAGAATCCTTCAGATTTTGATGGATTAAAGATTTGCCCCAGTCAGCCATTCCACCAATCAAAGAGTTAATGGCAATATCCTTCTGGTGTCCTACTCCTCAGCCTGTTCAAGAGGCATTTGGTTAATGACCTCAAAAACATGTTTTAACTTTTGTTTAGCCCCGGAGTGGTTAGACTCCGGGACTTGATGATCTTTTTAGATTTTTTCAAACTGAACTACTGTCCTCTATTCCACTGACATACGCCTGAACAGTTGTTAAAACTTGGTGTAATGATACCGTCTTCAGCTTTGAAGCTCTCCTGACTTTACAACTTCCCCTTGACATGTCCCAGTCTAACATGTCTCAGGACATCTGAAAGACAATGCCACAGTCCAATCCAGTTGAGGTAACCAAGAGGACATTTTTCAAGCAGTTTAAGGGCCATGACCATTTAAAAGGATGAACTGGAAAGAAAGACCAGTAAAGAAAGAGATTATTATTTCAATTTTGTGTTTTCATCAATTTCAATCTATTTCATCATTTCAATCTATTTGTGTTTTTATTTTAAGGTCTGCACATATATTCTGTGACTGATTTTGGAGTCTAAATTATTTTTTTTTTATATGTTTGCCTGAAGGTTATAAAACACTTCAATAACACTGCTCTTACCCTTTCTTCTTCTCATTCATCTCCAGCTTGTGAAAGAAGAGAATTTATATAAAATTTCAATCCATCTAAAAGCTACCAATGTATAAAACAGGATAACAATTCCACAATGTAATAAAAATAAACACAGTTCAATAGACATCAGTGTCATGGAAACAACTGTTAAATTTCAGAAAGAAACATTCCTTACAGATGTATAAGTCTCCTGTCACAATGATTGTGTAGGATAAGTGAGAGTTGCAACCAGTCTCGATTGTTTTATTTTCCTTTCATTCCTATTGAAGAATGTATAAGTGCTGTGAGTAAGAAGTCTTGCCTGATGTTGGAGAAGCCAAATGGCCTTTTTTGCCACCATTCTTTCTGCTTTCTAAACAGAAGTTCAATCTACTTAAGCATAAAGAGAGCAATAAAATCAGTTGGTCACCAGACAACAAGCAACGTCATCTAGCTGTCCTGCTCCATAACAATTTCCTTAATGATTTGACAGTATCTTTCTTTTCACCTATGGACTCTTGCTCCCTCTTTGTTGTTTAATTTAGTCAAGGTGCCATGCATAGCTCAGGGTTGTCATAGGCAAAGTTTAGGTAGCAGTCAAAATGCCATCTATGATGGCAGTACTCAACATTTCTTTTCCATACAGCTTTCTGATATCAAAATACTCTATTGTAACATCCAAAAAGGATGGCCAACATTTAAACTTAATTATCACTATTGTTGTAATTGCATACCATACAAGTTATGAGGCCAATATTTTTGAAAAAGCAGTTTGTTGTTCTTCACTAGCCTCTCTTTCTTCAGCTCCTGATGGCTTTCATATGGCTCTATATCAGGCTGACACAGACTTTTACATCTTAAATGATAACCATCTGCATGATGCAACAGAATTTGATGTACCTGCAGGGGTGAAAAGGACAGCTTATTAGTGGTTGGACCTTTCTTTTTTCTCAGATACGTGGTTGTGCAATGTATATCAAATTGACTGTCCAAAACCTGAGACATCTAAAAGTCACAATCAGTAGTTAAAAGTGTTTTTTTTTTTTTTTTTTTTTTTTTTTTTTGTATATCATATTTTGTCTCCTTTGACTTTTAGGTTTTGTGACATTCATAAATAATATAAGGCCACTTATTACTCTGTGTTTCAACCTTCAAATTCAGGTTTGGTCGAGTCTGGGTTACTAAAACTGCTATCATCTAATTTTTTTTTATATAATAGTAGTAAAGAATAAGAAAATAAAACTATAGATAGAAAAAGATAATCCTGATTTCTGATATTAAGTACTTATTTTTATCAAAATATTATAGTGTTTAATTTTTCATCATTGTTTGGTAACCAAGGCCTATATCCCTTTATATTTGAAACTTTATTTTTTCATTATACAAAAAGTTTCATTTACTATATTGTTTTACTATACTGTTTTTCCTTACCATTTTCTCAGAAAAAGACTCAAAGTTTAAAACAAAGGTTATAGGTAAAAAGTGTAAGAAAAAATCTTTTTTTTTTTTTTTTTTTTTTTTTTCCTCCATCCTAGGACATGTTGCTGTATTCCAAATCAGATTTCATTTTCATTCAATTTTTTCTTGTGCAAAAAATCCTGAACAGTTGCCCTGTACACCAGTCACAGCACAACTGTCAGCACTGGACCACCAATTTCTCTGGAGTTTGCAAGGCCTCAGCTCTGGGCCACATCAGACTGTTTGAACTTTTCTTAACCTGCCTCTAGGTGTGTGGTCACTTGGTTTAGCTGTAGCAGCAGGCTTGTTAATCATTGTGTGGCTGTGCTGACTTTGTTTTGCTTTTGTTAGCTTATCATCCAGACATACATTTTATGTAGATAGTTGGAACAAGTAGGTATGCCATGTAGAATGAGAGATTTATGACTAACATAATAACACAGTATCAAAACATACAGGCTTTGTACAATAGCACTAGCCTTGAAATTGAGGGTCACATGGTGGAAATGAGTACAGGAATGGGATGTTAATAGACAGCTCAGGTTGGCAGTGAAGATCCAATGGCTATAAACAACCCAGCCATTATTTTTTTCTTTAAAATCAAGCTGAACAAAAGTGGCTGCAGTGGTAAGAAAGAGAATAGAGAAATTATATCTCACATACATAAAATGCAGCGTATATAATGAATTTGGATGTAACATGGAGATGTAGGCCATTGCAAGATATAAAAATATGTAGGAAATACATAAAAATCTCCATTGGATCCAAGGAGATCCAAGATTGAGGAGGAAGGGACTATCAGCATTGTCCTCAGAAGGATTCGGGTGCCGATAACTTAATGTTCTCACAGCACCAACAACCCATTTCCTCTGTGAATATCAAGTTTTAAATTCTTTTATAATAAATATTGTATGGATGACCTGATAACAAATAATTATTTTGTTTAAAGATACAGAAAACGTTTCTGAAAAATGTACACAAAATATCAAACTCTGGAAGTTACTGCCTGGCTCCAGTCTTAGACACTTTAAAGGTTATCCATGCCAAAGAGAACAAAAATAAATCAAGTAAGTGAGTATGTTGAGTTCTGTTGTTGTTGTTTTCTCTCCCCTTTTATTCCATCATGTTTTTGCTGGAAAAGATGCATTTCCTGGAGTTGCTGATGTGTTTTGGGACTCCATGCACAGATACTCTCACCATTTTCAAGTCTAATTCCTAACGTTGGATTTACCTTTTTTCTGTTACGAACAGTCAGTGCTGTGCAGGACGAAGTAATTTCTTGGATAACCTGTGCAGATCCAATGGAGAGCTGTGGCTATCAGGACTAAGACCTTAAATGTGATTTTATGTTCTTTGGTGTAGTGGGTTTACGTGGCAAGGTTTTGGTAGCAGGGAGCCATAGGGGTGGTTTCTGTGAGAAAGATCTAGAAGCTGCCCCATGTTTGGGAAGGGCCCCATTGTTTTCCAGATCTGAGCCAATAAGCGATGTTGTTTTGCGCCTCTGTGAGAGCATATTTAAGACAGGAAAAAAACGCTGCGCCACACAGCAGCTGGGAGAATGAGGAATGGCCTTGCAGGCACCAAGGTCAGTGCAGAAGGAGGGGGAGAGGTGCTCCAGGCACCAGAGCAGAGGTCCCCTGCGGCCTGTGGTGAGAACCATGGTGAAGCAGGATGTCCCCCTGCAGCCCATGGAGTACCACAGTGGAGCAGGGTTCCACGCTGCAGCCCGTGGAGGAGACCACGGTGGAGCAGGTGGCCCTGCACCGATGGGGGCTGCCGTCTGTAGAAGACCCCTGCTGGAGCAGATTCCAGGCCGGACCTGTAGCCCGTGGAGAGGAGACCACGCAGGAGCAGGTGACCTGGCAGGAGCTGCTGCCTGTAGGGGAGCCAGGTTGGAGCAGTTTTCTCCTGAGGGATGGACCCCGTGGTACGGACTCATATCTGGAGCAGTTTTGGAAGAGCTGCTGCCCATGGGAAGCCCACGCCGGATCAGTTCATCAAGGACTGCATCCCATGGGTGGGACCCCACAGCACAGGGGACGAGAGTGACTGAGAAGGAGCAGCAGAGAAGAAGCGCTGTAGACTGACCATAACCCCCATTCCCCTGTGCCGCTCGGGGGGAGGAGGTAGAAGAGGGTGGATGGGAGGGGAAGGTGCTTTTGGTTTCTTTTCTTTGTTTCTCACTTCTCTAGCTTGTTAGTAATAGGCAATAAATCTTACTATCTCCTTATGCCAAGTCTGTTTTGCCTGTTACAATAATTACTAAGTGATTTTCTCATCCTTATCTCAACCTTTGAGCCCTTTTCACATATTTTCTCCCCATTCCTCTTTGAGGAGGGGGAGGGAGAGAGTGGCTGTGGTGGAGCTCAGCTGCCCACTCGAGCAGACCATGACATTTGGAGAACCAGTCCAGAGAGCAGAGCTTTGGGTCATATGTTTCTGGTTGCTAGAGGACCTTTTCTTAGACAGTGGATTTTCCTGAACCTAGTACTAAACTTTCTGATGAGAGAAATAGCTTTCCAAATGTCCTATTCTATTGCCTATCACTAGTCATAATTGTTTTGTTGCACGGACTCTGAAATATTACATAACATCAGGACAGGAAAAATCAGAACTGAAGGGATGTAAATAGGAGATGGAGATAGAAATAGCAAATGGAGCAAGACTATATGCCCTCCCTGATATTTATAAAGGAAGTTATTGTGGGCAAGTGAACGAACTACAGAAGTCTCTGCATTGAGATGAGGACCAATAAAGTCTCCTATGCTTACATATGTTTGATTTGATGTATGATAGCAATCACATAAAAAAGTGGCATTTTCTAAGTAGTTAGCAAGTGGATATATATGCAGAATCAAGACCTACATGTTATATGTACAATTTATACATCATGTTAGAAAAGTTATCACCGTTCCAAACAAGAAAGTGTCAGAATTGCCTGCTCTTAATTATGCAATCACATCCATCTAGAAATCACTGCATTTTTTGCCGCTAGTAGAAAAGCAGTATGTAATTAAGGATGCTATAACTTGTGCATACACATGGAAAGATTTAATTATCTTCTCTCCCTTTTCAGGACCAACCTTCTTTCATTGCTTCCCGTCTTTGATCTTTGGCTTAGGTTTAGCCAGATCTACACACTCCCACCCTCCTTATGCAAAGCTCTCTCCTCCTCTAGTCCCAAGGTTTCTTCCCTCTTGAATCTTTCCCCTGCTTTGAAGCCTACCTCCCAGGCTGGCCGCTGTAATCTAGCAGTCTCCATGGAGTAGGTGGGAGATACATTTGCTGCAAGAAACAGTGCACAAGGGTGAATAAAAAGTCTGCCTCATGCCCAGCAACACTCCCTCCTGCTGTATTTCAAGACCCTTTTGCAAGCACTTGGCTAAGAAATGGACAATGGCTCATTTCTATTTTAAAACAGGAAAAACACTTGCAGTTTTTCTAGGTTAATTCTCAGAAATATGTACAGGGTTCTTGCTGACATTTTTAAAGAAACACACAAACCAACAAATCTGAACCAAACAGACTAAGCCATTGACATTTAGCAAACATATTAGTAAATAGAAGTAGGATGAGGTAACAGGGAAATGCTCAGCAGCCTAACTAATTGGTTCTGATATCAACCCCTCTCCTGTAATAAGTTGCAGTCCTGCTTACATATCTACTGAGTAACATGCATATAAACATCTATCTACAGTGATTACAGGAAATACTCTGCAGTCCGATATTTGTGCAATTCAGACATAAAATAATCTAATTCAGGCACAATAACATACAGGAAAAAGTATGATTAGGGTTGCAGAACAAACTAGCCTGCAAGAGCAAATACTGATAGAGGGTTTTTGACACAAGCCTGTACTGCCTTATAACATATTATCATTTCTTATGGTTCCAAGGTCAATGTCTCTTTCACAAATAACATTTCGGACCTGTAATTGTTCATCTACATGCCAGCAATTATGGGCGAATTGATCAGCCAGTAATTAATGCTATGCTATTACACTTTTTAATTTGTAGATTATGCAGCTGTGAGCATTCACACATTTTTAATTTGTATATTATACAGCCACAAATGTTTACAATGCCCTTTTTAATCTCCTTACACTACCAGTGCCATTATTCACTATAGATTAATGATACACCGAATGCTGAGGTTTATTTCATTTACCACTCTTACCAAGAGAGCAGTTAACATTACTGTGCTCTATTACTTAATGTCTTACTGCAGCTGCTAGTGAGCATTGGTTACCCTTTAAAATATTACCAGTCGAATATTCTCTCCCTCTCTCTTAAGCACTCTTGCTACAGACAATATGACTCTGTGGTAATATTACACTTTATTTTCAAATTTATTTCCAGAGTTTTGTTCCAAAGCATTTCAGTCTTTTGTTCCAAACAATGGTACCTCGCCAGCCCTGGATGTTTTGCATTCCCCAGCCTGTTCTTCCTACACTCTTCCTCTGCATGACTTCACTATCTTCTTCATATTATATTGTAAGCTGGGCAGCAAGCCCATAGTCTTACTTCAGGGAAACATTTCTGGTCAGGACAACACTCCAGCATGTCTTTAACCTAAAGCACATGTTCCAGTCTATAGAAGAATCTCTTGCTTACATTATTTACTTGAATAGGAAACTGCAAAAGTAATCTTTCTTGCTATAGACTTAATCCAAAGTTTATCAAAAACAACAAAAGCCATCTATAAAAGGCTTGCTGCAGAATTTAGGGATATCACTTTTTTTTTTTTTTTTTTCTCAATTTTTTCTTTAATATGGCAATGTTACTGCTACCTCTTATAAAGTGATTTGTGATATACCGATGAAAGTCTTAGGTACTGTTAAAATCTTAAGCTGTTTGAAATCATGAAAACCTATTTCACTTTCTAGGCCCCTCTTTCAAAGTACAGGTCAATTTTATATATATATATATATACACACTATACATGGTATATAGTATTTATATATAGTATATATATGTGTGTGTATATATACATACATATGTATATATGTATATACACATTCATAAACACACACACACATATATATATATATATGCACAAAACATTCTACTTGACATTGATGCATTCTTACCTGAACTTTACTTAAGGCAAAATGTTAAGTATTCTTCAAAACTACACCAAGCAAAATAGTTTCCTTCTTTCCCTCTTCTTCAAGAAGGAACAAAATATTCTGAAGTTAATTATGAGGAAAAAATAAAACTCACCTGATTTGTTGTTCCCCTACAAATAAAATATCTAAACCACTTCCATGGAAAGACTCTTCTTTACAGCCTTAAGTCCTGAAATGGTACTGAAAGGAAACTTAAGAGACGTTTTGCAAATCAGTGGACAGCTGGACATGTAACTAAAACTTATTTATTTTATTTTTATTTTTTTAAGAATACCTTGACTGAAAAGTGAAACATCTATTACCTCTTCAAGATCGACTGAAAAGTGAAACATCTATTACCTCTTCAAGATCACCTCCTGAAATATAAAATGTAGTGGAAAAACTTGTCTCTTAAAGGAAGATGCAACACTTGACTAACATTTCCACAAGAAATCATAGTGAATTATCAGAGAAAAAATATCCATTTTAAAGTCCAGCTGATATGTTCCTTGAAATAATGTTTTTTCAAAAAAAAATATTTTTCCCCAGAAATCATATCCATTTAACACGTAAATAACAAAAAACTGATTTTTTGTTGAAAGGCAGTTTTGAAGGGAAAAATGTTTAACTAGTCCTAGTTAATACTGTTACAATAATTTACACCTATTGAAGATTAGTACTCATCAAATTCGCATGGGCATTGCAAGGATTAATGTTTACAACATTTAACTGGAAAGCTAAAATGATTTTCCACAAATATTTAACAGTGACACCTGTGATAATTCGTGTTACATACTATGTTAAGTACAAAAGATGTCTGAAGAATGTCAGATATCACTGCTGATAAACATAAAGACTTCCACAGGATTCTTGCTAATAGGCAGTTGTAAATAAAAATAAAAATAAAAATAAAAATAAAAATAAAAATAAAAATAAAAATAAAAATAAAAATAAAAATAAAAATAAAAATAAAAATAAAAATAAAAATAAAAATAAAAATGAAAATAAAAATAAAAATAAAAATAAAAAATGCACATTTCAGGGCCTATACCCCAGAAATGATGGTTCAACCCCCTCCTCTACTAATAAACCCCCATGCAACCCCAATCCTAGTCCCATCAAAATAAAATAAAATAAAATAAAATAAAATAAAATAAAATAAAATAAAATAAAATAAAATAAATAATCCTGTATGTTTTAGCAGTTTTTTTTATATACATATATATTATAAATTTTTAATTTCTAATATATATATATTAAAAATAAATATATTTTTCATTACATATTTTATCCATCCAATAGATTTAAATTTTTCTCAGGAACAGGAGAAAGTTTTTGCAGGCAAACTGAATCATGTTCTCCTGTCTCAAGCCCCAGAACATTTATATAGTGATTCCTAAGCCTTCTGTCAGTGACAGAACTTAAGCGTGAGCTTAATTTATGTAATTTAACTGGGATCCTGCTTCTTTGACTGAAGAGATCTAATAGATTAGTCCACAAAATGTGGTGGTAATAGGAGCCCTGGTTTTTAATGTCTGCTGGAAGAACTGAGATTTTACTTTCCTTCTCATAGAAAACATCTATAATTATTGTAATGTCAGATAACAAGTGTGTTCTAAGAAGAGAAAGCTAACCCAGCTCACTGAGTAAAGGAAAATTCATTGACATTGCCAGCATAAGGAAGAACTTTTAAGGCACTTATGGAAAACAGACTTATGTTCCTTGCTGAAGCACCTCTTGTGTGTTGTTTTGAGGTGGCTTAGCAAGATAATTCTTGTAAACACCAATTTGACCTTCCCTGCTGTCACTACATGCTAACAGGGTGCTGGACTCCATCCCTAGGTACCAGGCTCCTCACAATTGAGTTTGCATTAACACAGTAACAACCACATGTCTATACTCTTCCCTTTCCTCTTCTTCTTCTTCTTCTTCTTCTTCTTCTTCTTCTTCTTCTTCTTCTTCTTCTTCTTCTTCTTCTTCTTCTTCTTCTTCTTCTTCTTCTTCTTCTTCTTCTTCTTCTTCTTCTTCTTCTTCTTCTTCTTCTTCTTCTTCTTCTTCTTCTTCTTCTCCTTCTCCTTCTCCTTCTTCTTCTTCTTCTTCTTCTTCTTCTTCTTCTTCTTCTTCTCCTTCTTCTTCTTCTTCCTCTTCCTCTTCCTCTTCCTCTTCCTCTTCCTCTTCCTCTTCCTCTTCCTCTTCCTCTTCCTCTTCCTCTTCCTCTTCCTCTTCCTCTTCCTCTTCCTCTTCCTCTTCCTCTTCCTCTTCCTCTTCCTCTTCCTCTTCCTCTTCCTCTTCCTCTTCCTCTTCCTCTTCCTCTTCCTCTTCCTCTTCCTCTTCCTTTCTTCTTCTTTTTCTTCTTCTTCTTCTTCTTCTTCTTTCTTTCTTTCTTTCTTTCTTTCTTTCTTTCTTTCTTTCTTTCTTTCTTTCTTTCTTTCTTTCTTTCTTTCTTTCTCTATTTATTTAATTATTTATTTTTAATAAGGCCAGATTTTTATTATTATTATTATTTTTTATTGTCTCTGTCCTTGATCCTCAAAATTATGCTTAAGATGCCTAACTCCCACTGAGTCCACATCAAAGATATTCTCTTGGCTTATTCTTGTCCATATAGCTCTTCTCTACCTAGGAAAGAGAGTGTAGAAAATGTTCTTACCTGTCATCCCCACGACACCATTTAGATACACATGCAGATAATATTCCCTTTCTTTAACCTGGTGGTACCTGTAGTTTTTTTTTTACAAAATAACTTCCAGACACAGAGCAAAATCTCTGGAATTTCCCTGAGCTCTGCAAATTAGTTTCTTCTCTTTCCCATACCCCACATCTCCTTCACCACTGAGATTAAGGAGTTTATAAAATACAACTTGTTACAACCATGAGGGATTACTACTATATATTATCACTCACAGCTCATTAACCCCGAAGCCCTGCTAACTAAGAAAATCCTCTCTAATGAGGTTTCCTTCACTGCACTAAGGAACAAAAGGTCTCAAAGTTTTGCCTATTACCAATCTTCTTCAAATTATTTTCCCATAATTAAAATGGAACTTTAAGGCCATTAAAATACGGATCTGAATTCTTGTACTCAAGAAAATCCACGTCCACTCTTATTTCTGTGCTTGCAAAGGATCTTCAAGCTGTCAAATAGAGGGGGAATACATTTCTGCCTTTAATCAACTATAAAAACAGGATCCTACTTTTGAAATAAAGTACATGACTTCTGGGCATATTAGTCATAATTCAGTTTTGGTGTAAGCAGACCCATCTTTTGTTACCATTTATGGGAATCAGGACAGTTTTCTTCTGGGTTAAATTAGAATTCTTTGTCAAGAATTGCAAAAGCAAATGGACTACTTGTCAGGTGTTCCAGCAGTAAGTGTGATGGAAATTTCCGAAATAAATTGGCTTAACAGAGGAAGAAAAATAAGTCTATTTACTATTATTTACATAATAGTAGTACTTAGCAGATCCAAAAGGGACTGCGAAACTCACTGTGTGAATTCTATTGAGAAAGAATGTACAATTACAGAGTAAATCTTATGGGCATTAAATGTTCCAAATTCCTATTATATGGTTAGAGAAAGGCTCTTCCTCCTTTCTAACTCTGTTGTGCATTCAAATTCAGTTTCTGGATGAAATAAATTGCACTATTTCAACAAAACCTGCACAATGTTAATTCTGATAGTAACTAGTTACTTAGTGAACCCTATGTAACTTAATGAACTTAGAGCCCTAGTGATTTGAACACTCTATCTATTGTTATGTATTTAATATCAAAGACTAGTAAGAAAACTGAAAATTATGGGTTTGGTAAGAAGGCCCCAATTGTTTCATCGTTAAGCTTGCTGCACATGATATCTTCTCTCTACGTTCCTTCAAAAATGTCATTGTGGGAGTTTGAGGTTGTCTGTGTGCTAGCTGGCTGCTAGAAGGCTTATTCTTTAGACTAGAATCATCATAACATTTTTTAAATATCTGTTTCTGTCTTGGAGACACTATTTGCTTACAGATGAAAAAGACCTCCACAACAGGAATAAAGGGAGGTTCTGAGGTACCTTGTCAGTAAGAGCACACTGTCACAGCCAGCAGTGTGCTCAGGTGGCCAAGAAGGCCAACGGCATCCTGGCTTGTATCAGAAACAGTGTGACCAGCAGGGCTAGGGAGGTGATCGTCCCCCTGTACTCGGCTCTGGTGAGGCCGCACCTCGAGTACTGTGTTCAGTTTTGGGCCCCTCGCTACAAGAAGGACATCGAGGTGCTTGAGCGGGTCCAAAGAAGGGCGACGAAGCTGGTGAGGGGCCTGGAGAACAAGTCCTACGAGGAGCGGCTGAGGGAGCTGGGCTTGTTCAGCCTGGGGAAGAGGAGGCTCAGGGGCGACCTTATCGCTCTCTACAGATACCTTAAAGGAGGCTGTAGAGAGGTGGGGGTTGGCCTGTTCTCCCACGTGCCTGGTGACAGGACGAGGGGGAACGGGCTAACGTTGCGCCAGGGGAGTTTTAGGTTAGATGTTAGGAAGAGCTTCTTTACTGAAAGGGTTGTGAGGCATTGGAACAGGCTGCCCAGGGAGGTGGTGGAGTCACCATCCCTGGAAGTCTTCAAAAGACGTTTAGATGTAGAGCTTAGGGATATGGTTTAGTGGGGACTGTTCGTGTTAGGTTAGAGGTTGGACTCGATGATCTTGAGGTCTCTTCCAACCTAGAAATTCTGTGATTCTGTTATTCTGTGTAATGACAGGTACATCATGAGCTAAAGGAAAGGCAATTCATGCCACAGTGGAATAGAAGGAAAAAAAAAATATATATATATATATATTTTTAAAACCTAGATGATGAGCCCAGCAGTAACTTCTAGACAAGAGGTTGAAGTGCTACTATACTGAGATTAAAGTTGCTGTGTTACTGTGGATCCAGTAAATGCAGATCTTCATTGACTCATTGTAGACCCTGCAAGCAATTGCTCTGATAACACTTATCTTCATTAATATTCTTCATTATTCCTTTTGTAAGTCAGAAAGTGACTTTGAGTTCACCTAAATCAGGAAGCCCCAATGCCATCTTGTCTACAAACAAGTCTTTACATAGAAGCCAGGTTTTGATTCTAGTTTCTGTTAGTGGTAAATGATGGGCAACTAAAAATAATATGAATCGTGGGCAGATGCTCTCAGCAGAAGTTTTCTTAGATAGACAAATTGTAAAATTAAACAAACAGCCTCTTTCACATATTAAATGTGTTCTCTTTGCAAAGGGCATCCACAGTGACTCAGATTTCCCAACCTCACTAGTTAAAACATGAAACTCTGAAGTCCTCATTTCTATTTTAGTTATTCTAGTAATTTTATTTGAGTCATGTAATTGTTCTGTATTTCTTTTCCACATTTTCTTTCATTTATTTGTTTCTTTGAAGTGTTCCTGGCAAAAAAAATGTTTTAAAATAAGCCTAAGAGAATATGCACTTAATAGACTAAGCAAATTTATATGTAATAACTATAACCAATTTCCTTCCTTCCTTCCTTCCTTCCTTCCTTCCTTCCTTCCTTCCTTCCTTCCTTCCTTCCTTCCTTCCTTCCTTCCTTCCTTCCTTCCTTCCTTCCTTCCTTCCTTCCTTCCTTCCTTCCTTCCTTCCTTCCTTTCCTCCCTCTCTTCCTCCCTTTCTCCCTTCCTCCCTTCCTCCCATGACTATGTTTATTTTTTTAACATGGGCTATCATGGGTGGGATAAAGTTATAGTGTTAGATAAGTGCCAGATGGAATTTTTGCAGCCTAAACTTGATACTACCATGACTAGTTATGGGATATTCAATCTAATTATAACATTCTTGGGGTTCTTTCTTTTCTCTCTTTTATTTTGTTTCATGGTGGTTTTGTGGTCTATTTTTTTTTTTTGTTGTTTTGTTTTTCAAAGAAAGCATAAAATATCCTTCTCTTATGCTAAAGATTCAATTTACTTTCCTGAATTATTTATCTTGGTTTTACCTCCCCCAAAGTAGATATGTTTGTATCTTAATTTGTTAGTTTCTTTTCCTCGATACACCTAAAAATCTTTACATCAATATATACCTATGATGGAAGAAAAAAATGAAGAGCATATGAAACTCTTACAAGCCTGGACTGCACAGCTAGATTTTGATTCTGCATCTACTATCGAATCTTAAAACAAAGTCTTCATTCAGTTGATCCACCGTGACTTGAGTAGTACTGCCCAGAGTGGTACATGCACATCCAGAGATGTGGCTGCAACACTTTCAGATCACATGTGGTTATATGCAAGATGGTAAAACTAAGCAACTTGCATGAGATGAGCTGGATCTGTCAAGCCTGTCAATGCATGCAGCACTTTCAAAAAAGGGTAGGCAGCTGATTTTGCAGGTGAACTAAATAGAAGCTTCCATCCATTTGAGACCTGTGATAAGCCTCTCTCTTCTTGAAGTAGCTTAAATGTACATTGCAGAGGGTTTTATTGTTAACCTCTCTTTGGCCTTCAACAAGTAGTCAATAGCCCTGCAGATTACATTCTTCTCTGCCATCCTGATTGCTAGAAGAATTCATCCAGAACTAAGCCACTACAGTAAACAGCAGGGTGAGAATTTTTCAGCAAAACACTTCTTCACCAGAAAAAGGTGATTCATCGAAACTGAAATCTTTCAGAGGAGAGTGTTGGTTTCATTGATTTTTGTGCTGACAAAGTTATGGAGTTTCTGAAAAGCTGCTGTTGTTTTTGTTTTTGTTTTTGTTTTTGTTTTTCTTTGAGGTGTTTGAAGCAAATAACATTTTCTACTTCAAATAAGTATTTGGGCAAATATTAATGCAAGGTTACATGACCACGGGTAATTTAATAATAAAAATAAAAATATGAAAAAATATTTTAAAGACAAAAGACTTTTTTTCTCATATTTTCAGTTTATATCTTTTTTTTGAAGATTTTTATGTTATTTCAAATTAAACTAGAATATTTCTGATTGAATGGTAAAACAGCCTAACAGCCTCCAATACACCCATAAAGAAAATAACCAAGTGCTTAATAAGTTTTCCATTTTCTTGTGTCATAGACTAGTGAAATCATCCAGAAGACAGTCCTCATCAGTACTATGGCTGTATCTATCTCTTAGAGTATAGAGATGGTTCATTCATGTAAATATAATCTCGATAAAGAGTGTATAGACTGTAAAGAAAAATAAAACCATATCTGAATATACTGCTCAGTCAATGAAATGCCAAAATGAAATTGTTACGTTGTCATAATATACATCTACTGATTTGCCATGCTATGAAAGTACAATTGCCTGGTTAATTTTTTGTTTGTTTGAGCCACTGCTAAAGAATGAGTTATCCAATGAACTTTTGAAGAATTTCAAATAAATTTCTGGGGAGAAAGATACCTGAAAATGTGTGATAAGAAGAAACACGATAAGAAAACTGTGATGTCTTAAGATGAAGAATGGATGTGTTTGAGCAAAAATACCTCTTCTAAATAAATATTTTCTTCATATATCCATGTGAGTAGCAGGAAACTATATTGCCCAAACATAAGAAAAGTAATAGAGAAACAAACAGCAATACTCAGAAGGCGTGGAAAGACTTTTTATTGCAGGCAGTCTGCATGGGATAACCAGGACTTTGCTAAATTAAACAATCAGATAAGGATATTAAAATATTAAAGCATACAGTTTAAAAACACCATGAAAAGAAAAGAAAGAAAGAAAAAAAAAAAAAAGAATATGTGTCACAGTGAGGGACAAAAAAAAAAAAAAAAAAGACCTCTTTGGCTTGCAGAGAAAAATAGCACATGCAGTTTGCCTGCCTCAGCAGAAACTAATATGAGGTGAGAGATAGCATAGAAAATGAAATGATCATAGCAAATTAATATGGACCTTCTGAGAAAGCAGATCAGGAAGTGTTTTTGTAGATAATAGAGACAGACATAAAAACAGCAATACTGATGGTGAGCTTTTTGCAAACACCCTGGTGCTGAATGAGATAGAAAATGTACAGCATGTTATCATTTAAAAAGGGATTGTGCCCTTTTTATAAGGCTGCTTCATCCACTGAGGAAACGAGTCAAAAAGATCAAAGGCTGCACCGGGTTTAGTTCTCCCCAAAAATCTGAAGCTAAGTGAAATATAGAAGCAACCACAATGGCAAACAACATAGAGAGAGGATCTCAACTAAAATATTCTGTTTTCTCCCCAGTCACTAGTGTATTAGCTGAGCAGAGATAAAAGAAAAATCATTATAATCTTCATAATGCTTGCCATGAAATAGGGACACATGAACTGCAAAGCGGGAGATTTCTTGTTAGGCTGAAGCTTGTATTTACAAGTGAAGGGAACAGAGGTTTGCCTAAAATCAGGGATCAGATTTCCCAGGGACAGTAGATGAGGAATTATCAAAGGGTGTAGAAATAGCATTGGCAATGGCATATAGTACTGGGGATTGAGATAAATGTATTGCTGTTCTGTCTGATACTGGAACTAATCTCTGAAAGATATACAGGAGGGGATGAAAATGTCAAAACCAAGGTTTATCTAATTGCTTCAAACTTTAGTGAGACCCTCTGTTCCCCTAAATTCTCTGCTGCTGCCTCCTTCAGTCTTCAACACCCATAAAACCAAGCACCATCCTAGTAACAACAAAGGGTGACAGACATTTATTACAAGTCCCTTTAATTGTTTCATAACTGAAAATGAATCCTGACCATCTATCAGAAATCCTTTCCAATATGTTAGTGCTATCATCCTGATGCACCTGTGGAGCCAGGTTTCTGCTCTGAGCTTGGCCACAGCAGGTGACACAGACCCTTCCTGCTAGGTACTCATGTTTCCTGTCTTTGCACTAAACATCCTGCACACAAATGTTGAAGTTGGTGTGAAGATAACTGTCTTAGCTGTTGTAAAAAGAGGACAAACTGGTTTTCAGTGCCTTAACATCATGAAAAAAGTGCCAGTTTCTCATGAGTACAGAAGAATGTAATCATGGTGAATTTGGCACCAAGAGATTTTTTCCCATGAGGGAATATTTCATGTTTGCCATTATTATTACTTTTTTATATTAGTTAAACACAAAATCTAAAAGACAGCTGTTCAAGTGACAGCCTCCAAACAACAGACCTTTTTTGTCCATCCTTTTCCTTATATTCTACCTCAATATTCTGCTATAATGCTGATTGACTTGCTAACCAGCTCGTGAAAAAAAAATACTGCAGTATAATCTCTACTGATGCTGAAGGAAGTGGAGTGCTCTGATGGAAATGAAATATGAGGTTTTGGGGCGATTTAACAGTAATTAGTGGTAAGCTGAGCAGTGTAGTAACTCAGGGAAGTTGTGATTTAGTTGCTGCAGGTCTCTTGGCTGTATCATGCTAGTGAAGAAGAGAAAAGGGATGATGACAAGCATAAACTGTAATTCCCATGAGAGAGAACAACAACCTAGGTGATCTACAACATAGGGTAATCTCAAACAAAGCTACAGTGAAACATTTGAAACAGAAAAGTGTCATTTCAGACTGGGGGGAACATTGAGGAATGATGGAGTATTTAAATTTCTACTCTCAAATAGGGATAAACAAGAAATAAATATAAAATACCAGTTTTTCCTACACAATTGTTCTCTAAATTGGACGTCTCATTCTCTTAGAGATTCCTTAACAAGTATATTAATTGACACATAAAATTGACACATAAAAAATAAATCAAAAAAGGAGACAACAGCAACACCTTTTGCAAGATTGTATCCAATTTTATTGCCTTTTTAATATTTTAATGATCTTTTTATAGATAATTTTACTATATGCATTTTATCTTTATTGATACTAGTGTATGTCTATATCAGATATTTGCTAGAAAGTTTGTGTTGGATTGTATATAAATTAACTTGATATTTTCACATCATAACACACATCTATCAATGAAAATCAGTTTATATCAAAAAACTTAATATAGAAAAGTGTTTAATTTACAGTAGAATTGTATGGATTTTGTCTCGTTACATAGTTTATTTTTGCTTGGTTTTGCTGATTAATATACCTAAACCAACAAAAATGGTTAACATGTTTGTGTAGATTTATAGGTTTTTTATTTTTTTTTTAAATAAGTTCTCAAATGTGTGAGTTATGAAAATGACTTTTTAAATCTCCTGTTATTTCATTGAAATTCCCATGTTATCTCTGCAGCAGCAAGTAGCAGCAAGGATAAAATAAGCTTTTATATTCTGTGCTGGATTGAACAAAACGTTTTATTTAAGTCTGGATTTTCCTTTAAATTTGCTGAAAATGTGGAACAATAGAAACTTAATTTGGACTATCCCAACTGGTTGAATAAATTAGAATAATTTTATTATTATTATAATTATTATTTGTAAAAAAGTGTTATCCAAATAGATTTAATTTCTTACGTCTTGACTTTTAGGCCAGAGGTTGGACTTGATGATCTTGCGGTCTCTTCCAACCTAGACAATTCTGTGATTCTGTGACTTTCCTCTCTCCAATGTTTAGGGGAATCACACCACAGACACAGACACAGGTCTGGTATAGTTGTCCTTATTGATAAAGCTATCAAGGTGAACATCATATAATTGTTGATTTGGGACATTCCTTTCTTGTTAGAATAGGTACATTGAAATAAATGGAATAGTTAGACTTGAATCACTAAGGGGAAAAAAAAAGGGGGGGGATTTTGACAATATATCTAAAAGATTTGCAGGGACTGAAAGAATAAACTTGTTCATGAATTCCCATTCTTTGTCATTTATGCTTGCTGACCATATTTTGTAAATCTTTTGTTGACTTCAGGACATATGAAGAATTTAACACTGATTGCAAACGTGTTAGAAAGAGTTCAATGGTGCCCCACAGGGCATTAGGGGAGAACAGAAGCAAATTTAACAGGTTCAGTGTCTGAAATACCAAAGAAACAGGTCTTATTCTCTAGAGAGGAAAAAGCCAGTTTGACCATGATCCCATGATCCTAACAACTGAACAAGACTGTTTGGAGTCCCTTAATTTTTAATTCCTTTTTTTTTTTTTTTTTTTTTTTTGAGATAAAAGAGTTGATGTTTAATGAAATTAATTTACAGAGTAGGCACAACTTCATGTTTCAACACTGAGCTAAACACTGCTATGAGATTAGAAAATAGGTCAAATTTCTCAGTAGGTCAATCACTGTTTTATTACTTCAGACTGTCACCAGGATTGCCAGTTAATGTTAGTATGTTGCAAACATTATGTTGCATCAAGTTATAGTGAGTATAAAAATGTACACTTTAGCTCACTACTAAAACACTCAGAGCTGTATCAACAAAGGACTGAGTCTTTGAAATATCTCACCTTTCAGTGAACCTCATGTTTGCCTGACCTTCTTTCCTTTATACATTTAATCTAGTAAAAAGTCTTACATGGTTCTAGTTGTCCACTAATTGATAGGAACAAAATCATCTGTATGTGGAAAATCCAGGCAAGTAATGGTGGAAGTTTATACCTGATTCTCTGCAAGATTCTCCAAAAAAAAAAGGCATTTACCTCTCATAAGGTCAGGCAAACTTGTTCAGGGCAGATGACAGGGAAAGAAAATGATCTTGACTCAATTCTGTATTTGATCTTTTCCAGATATATGTAAAGAGAAGCTGAATGCTATACCACAGTGGCAAAATGCTGGTGGTCTCTATGCAGAAAAGAGTTGTGACAGCTCCAGGCCGTTAGTCTGGGAGAAGTAAAATAAAATTTAATGTAAGGACAAAAATTGAGCTGGAGAAATCTTACTCCAGACTTGTCCAGATGTGTGTTTTTAGGCTGTAACTCCTGGATCAAGTCCTACAAGACAGCCAACTATCAGCTTTTAAGAATGTTTGTGGTGCTCTACTTTACCCTGTAACTGGGGATCCTGACATTCATCTAAAATGTATTTGAAAAAGACACTTGGAGCATGAACTTAAAGCCAAGATTTCCAGACCATTCTCTAAACATATAGGAATTATGCAGTCTATGTTATTGTTCTTTCAGTCTTCCATGATAGATCTTCACACAATGAGTTAAACAGGATTTGGAAACAGGCACTTGAACTTCACCTTCTCATATCCTATGTGAATGTTTTAATAAAAATTAGTGTTTACTGTCTCTAGTGTATACTTTTTTTGTGCTCTCTTTCTGGTCCAACCTTTGAAAAATTAAACAGGTCCAGAGAACTGAGAAATTTTATGATCTTTTGGGAATCAAAGATTGAGGGAAGGACTTAATTAGACCATAAAATACAAATTTGTTGTAGCCCTTGTAAAGGTGTAGCACATAAATATAAAAAATATTAACACACAGTATAAACTGTTCTAAGTACCCCATGTTGATTAACAATGAAAGATCTCACCTTTTAAAATAAAAGCAATGCCAGTTGTGGAATGTAAAGTGTGCTTCGAATTACAATGAACTGTAGAATGCATTAGCCACAATATCAAATGCAGTCAAATTAAAATGTTCCCTTCTGACATTTTCAATTAAACCCCATCAAGTTTCCAAACAACCTAGGAAAACTAAATAGACTGTGAGCTAATGGAAAAGGCAGCCTGACATCTTCTCCTTCCAAAAATCAGATTAACCATCAATGCTGTTGAAAAAATCTGTACCAGAACATTAAACAATTAAGAACTGGCATAACCGTGCTGACCAATGGTCCATCCACTTCTGTGTTATACCAATTGCTTGTGACAGAGGCCAATACTGAACGCACCAGAGGAAGAAAGAGTAATAATAGTACAGTCTTTCTATTTTAAGATTCTTTCCATTCAAGCACCTCAAAGTTAAATTTGTTTTTGGTGTTTCTATGGCTCCCTTGGCCTAGCATTACAAACTTTCTAATGCTTATCTGCACAGCACCCTTTTAAGGTTGGAAGGTATAAAAACATTTTAGAGAAGTGAAAAGCAGGCAAGAGCAAGGTTAACTTAAGGTGAGAGAAGATTTCTGAAACAGGGTAGGAAAGGTAACCCTCATAATGAGAAGTCTAATTTAGGGCAAGTGAAGTGAATCTTCCTTGCAAGTTTGCTGGCACTATTTTCAGCTGGTGAAGGACTGCAGAACAACAAAGAATGGAGGTTTGCTATAGTAAAATTTGTAGGATACAAGGGGAGGACAACTGCTTAAGGATCCTAGCACATCCTTGTCTTGAGAGGTGATCCCTGGTGAGGTCTGCCATAATAAATATCACAATAAATTTTTCTTTCCACAGACAGGTATTTAGCTAATGTAGTAACTTTTTAGTATCACAGCCCCGCTGATTCCCAGAACTAGCCTCAGCATGAAAGCTATACTAGAACTGGTCTCTAAGTCACCTGACTCAAGGCCTCGCTGAATCTCTAAACAATGAACAGAACATGCTTCTCAAGAATATAAAGATATTTTTTTTTTTGGAAAATCCTGCAACTGTATTGAGTAAAGGTCTAAGTAAGGAGAAAGAGAACAGGAGCAAGGATGCATGGGAAAGTCAGGCACTTTCCCTTTTATAGTGAAGCACAGTTCATCTTCTTTGGAAATCTTCTTACACTGAAGTTTCTCCCACTACCTAAAGTTATATGTTTCCTCTTCCTCTTCCTCTTCCTCTTCCTCTTCCTCTTCCTCTTCCTCTTCCTCTTCCTCTTCCTCTTCCTCTTCCAATTCTTCCCAGGATAGAATGAGTGTGCAGCAGAGAGCTGTGAGTATTAAGCTGTGGGAGTATGAGGGGAATCAGAAACACTGGGCCAAGAGAGAGAGGTTGAGTTTTCACCTTAGGTAAAGTTGGTCTGAAGCAAACTATTGTATCTAACAACAGACTAACTATCCAGGATGTTCCAAATCCCTCCTGTGTGCAAGCAATAAGGAAAATCATTTCCTAGTTTTTAGCTGCTGCTCTTCAAGATACACTGTGCAACTAACCCAAGAGGGAATTGGAGAAATAATGTAGGTTTTGTTTGTAACAGTTTTACTCATACAAGACTCTTGATAAAGATTTGCTTTTTGTGCTTAACACGCATCTGGCCTGAAATAAAGCCAGTGAGGAAGTCATAAATGCATGGAAGATGTTTACATGTCTAGCTTTTATATGGTTTAAGTTAGTCCCTCTTAGTGTCTCCACCACATGCTTGTGGCTTCTGATAGTCCCAAATTATCAAATCTGAAATGTGTTGAATATCAAATAGAAGGTGAAAGTTTAGCTGATTAACTAAATTCTAGATGAATCCAAGATAAAAATATAGAAATGAATGAGTACACGACATGTCTTTACCCTGATTCCCAAAGGATTTGATTTAAAATATATAGAAATATATGTAAAGTAAGTATTACTGCAATTCAGTTTAGACTGTTGTTCTTAAAACATTTAGCATTTCTGAGTTACATTTCTTTCTGCTTGATCTCCTTCATTTTCATGCTATCTTTGTCCACAAAGCAGTGTCTGAGTATGATGAGGGCAAACTTCTGGCACTGTTGTATTTATAAAAGAAACATGCATACACAGTTAATAAGATTTACAGCACAGAAGCATAATAAATCAATGCAAAATTGAGTGAGTGGTATTAGGGGAAATGAAAATAAGATTTCTGGTTCTGAAATGGATCACAAGAATTGAGAATGCTGTATTGCATGAGCACCAGGGTATAGTACTTTTTCTTGCTCGTACTCTTTTTCTGCATTGTCAATATAGACTTGAACACCTGTATTTATTCCTCTTAATCCAAAGACAATAACTAAAGTACCTAAAATTTGGAATTAAGTGACATTTATAAAATCAAAACTAAAAGCAAAAAAAGGTTGTTGAGAAATAATTGTTTTGCCTTGCGTCCTCAGCCTATCCAAGAAAAAATTCCCCAAATAAGAACAATACCTAGTACTTAGAGCAATTCTGAGATGTCATTTGCAATTATTTTTAATGAAGTATGAAAAATCCCTAGTTAAACACTATTTTTAAAGATTAATGGAATGAATATCAGGGATGACATCACACTGACTACAATAGTCACCAGAGAAGACAGACTCTTAAAGACCATCTACTTATAATTTTCAGTCTTTGAAAGCACCATAAGTGTATACTATGTCTAGGTCTTGATGCAGGTGATATCTTGAACTTACGTTTCTTAATATTTAATCTGTGGCTAAATTAATCATAAACAATTATTCTGATCACAATCAGAATCCCATGCTGCTAAAGAACTGTGCATAAAAACTCCATTATCCTGAACTCGGTGGGAGACATAAAAGGTAAGAGAAGAAATGGTAGTATACTGTAGTAAAGTTGTTTGATTAGTATCACATAAAATATTGTTAGATATCCAGGAAGATCAAGTTTTCTGAATGCTAGTTGTTTCCCTAATGGCAGTATTACTTCTGATATTCCTTACATGCGTACACACACACACACACACAAATAATAATAATAAAAAAATATATATCATTGAAGGAGTACAGAAAGAAAGAAAAACAAAAACCTTTGAAATTTTCTTGTTCAGCAAATTACCAGGGTAGATATTTTGACTCAGATTTCCAAAGGGACTAGATTGTCTGAACCTCACTGAAAATGGGATTTGTATCAAAAAATCCTGCTTCCAAGAAAAAGACCTAACTCACTGCATTTTCACTCTCAGCAAAGTATCACCTCATACCAACTATGAATCTATGACTTAGATACTATCAACTGTCACAAATTGGTGGATGAGTAGATAAATTAATCTACCCATACATCGTTTCATACTGTTGTTTTCAAAGCAATCTATCATCTAATAGATTTAATAATAAGTCTCACAACATTTTCTACCTGTAATACTGGATTGTGTCATATTTCTAAATGTTGTGGGTTTTTTTGGTTCCCTTTAGATAGATGTGTTACAGAATAGATCAGACCACACTTCTGGCCTGTCAGATAGTATTAATTTATGATGTTCTCTCATCCTTCCCTGGTGCTTTGGATCAAACAAAGGCACTGTTTAAATAAATAAAATGTAATGTAATGCAATTAAACATTTTCCCATAGCTGTTAAGATCAAGGCAACTAATAATTACCTGATGTAACACTTTTAAAACCCATGACAGACATTTATATAGTTTAGCGATTACTGTCATAATGTTAAGCTATTGAGCCAAGATCTGCTCACATTATTCAGTTAAGAACGTAAAAGCAGCAGAGGTAAGACCAGCAGAAATCAGCCCATCACCATTATTAATTCAGGAGAAATATTTACGACTTTACAAGGCTGGAAGGAACAATTATAGTCCAGGCCCATACTCCTCCTCTTGAACAGAAACCATAAAACTCACTTAGCAAGTCCTGCACCCATTTCAATATTTTGTGATTGAAAACTACCACTGGAATAACAACCAACTACATCCCCAACTACATACAACTAGTCGCCAGCTATGAAGACAGGGCAGCTTCCTGTCCCAGGGAATGAGCACTGAAGCACTGACCTGAGTGGAGTCACACAGGAGGCCTGAGAACTGTACTCAGATCTCTGCAAAAAATTCCCACAAGATAGATGTGATTTTAGCCCCTTAGCTATAATAGCATACTTAAATCATCATTCCCATTTATTATGGATGTAAACTTTTTGGCTATAAAAGTTATTATATAAATTAAATTTATATAATAAAGTTTCAACAAGCAGTGCAGTATACCAGGCAGGACTGTACTTTTTCTCTCTACCTTACATTATTTTCAATAAAGGATTTTAACCTCCCTTGCAAAGTGTATCAAGATCTAGAAATTAAAGATGTGTTTATTTATTTTTGTTCCAGATTGGAAACAGAAGTATTTTGCCTAGGGAAAGAAAGAAAGAAAAAAGAAAAAAAAAAGAAAACAAACAAACCAAAAAAAAAAAAAAACTCATTTGAGAAAATGAGTAATGCTAGTAAACAAGGTAACCTAGATAACTAGGTTACTAGTTATAGGTAACTAGTATAAGCAAGGCAATCGCTAATCTCAACATTCCTACAAAAAACATCAAACCTTTTCATGGAAAAACACTTGAGAGTATTGACACATACCCACCTAGACATATCCAAAATTACCCCTGTGGTAACTTTGTGAGAGACCAGACACACAAAAATCCCTCCAGACTTCTATAAAACCTAACAACTTAGACATTCAGCAAGAATATCCATATTAATCTTTCTACTTTTCCTGGTTTTCTATATGATGTTTTCCAAACTCCAGAACCGTTAAGTTCTGGAGGTGAGGCAGTTCTAAGGTGAGGCTTTTTGTCCTGTGACTTGTATCATAAAATTGCCAGAAAGCCTCATTTTCCATTTAAGATATAAGAGAATGTATTTCAAGTCCCAAGATAAACAAGCAAGCAAACAAAACTATGCTTTTAGCACCACGAAGTCTCAGGGTTTGGTTAGCTCAGTAATTATGCACTTTTGAAATATTTACTCAAAGGATCATCTCACCTCTTTCACATGGAGTAGCTGCACTGATTCACTGCAATTTCATTTTTGCAAATGAAGAGTCTTGGACTCGCAGTTTTTTTCAGTATGTGCACTTTAGTAGCCAATGGCTGCTCTGGATGAACTTTTCTATTCCTGTGAAGTACTGCATGTGGCAAGACGGGAGTTGTATTGAGATGATAGGAGGGCCTAGGCTCCAAAGCAGTGAGGTATGACCCTCCTGCAGACATGTCCAACAAGTCTGTATATCTCTGAGTTTTATACACAATCTTCAAATGCTATATTGAAAAGAAGCCAAAACCAGCTCTGAGTGCTGACAGCATATTTTCAAGTTTGGTGTAATGTAATTCAGTTTTTCACTGGGACAGTTCACCTGCCCCCACAGACATGTTATGCAAAAGGAAGCAGAGGAAGAGGATGTGCTGGTGGAGGCTGGAGGCAGAGCAGGGTCCCTGCCTCCCTCCCCATACCTCCCACTCCCTCCCTGCAGTAGCACGGCCCTGAGGTTCTGCACCAGTTGCCGGCCAGATGTTTGAGACTGCATCCCTACTGGAAGGTTGTGACAAAGCCCCTGAGAGTTGAATGACAACAATCTGTCAACAAGGCATCAGCACATTTTTTTCCATATTCCATTATTCTGCACCTTATGTCACTGTTTTTAGTTCCTAAATTGCCTGTTGTTTATTTCTGTTCATTTCTTCCATCAGTATTTTTTTAATTTTAATGACATTATACTGCTGAGCCTGTTCTTTAGAGTACCAACACTGCTTTCCCCAAACCAAGGCAGCAGGGGGGAAGAGAAGGAGTGGAATGGGATGGGGGTAAGCGTGGAGGGGGGGTTGTAAGAAAGGACATATCAATTACTCAGAAAGATCCAGAGGTTCAAGATGTGATAACACTGACAGTAGGAAGTATGATAAATGCTCTGATTTACATCCAACTCCCATTAGATAGTTGCAGGAAATTATGATAAAGTGATTATTTACAAGGAAAACCTTTACAACTTAATTAAATAAGACTGAGTTTTTGATTTGAGAGGACAGAACAGGTATAACAAATAGGCTTTTTTTTTTTTTTTTTTTTTTCCTTTGATCAATGGCAAAGCCCTTTCAGCTTCTAATTCCCCATGCCCCTTGTCATCTAAATGCAACTTACCAAGATGGTACCCATAGGATCAAAGGGTAGGTAGGCATTAAAGGGTTTCTGTGGGGGCTTTTATTACAGGTCTGAGCTGAGCAATGTCCCAGTGTATTGCTCAGGGCATGGTGATACTTGGCTGCTTTCCTGGTAATGTATGAAATGTCTGGGGAAGAGGAAGGCTTCTTCAGGGTGGGTCAGGAAGACTTTTCGCACCAGAGATTTGTAGACAATGGGTATTCTAACAAAAACAGAAAGATTTTTATTTTATTTTATTTTATTTTATTTTATTTTACTTTATTATTTTATTTTATTTTATTTTATTTTATTTTATTTTATTTTATTTTATTTTATTTTATTTTATTATTTTATTTTATTTTATTTTATTTATTTTATTTTATTTTATTTTATTTTATTTTATTTTATTTTATTTTATTTTATTTATTTTATTTATTTTATTTTTTTCTGCTGTTCTTGTCATGGTTTGCTTTGTGGTCTCCAGGGTTTAGGACACAATTAGCTGAGTTATGTCTTTCCCTTTGATTCTGTTAGGTGGGATCAGCAGAGGCACACAAGTTAAAGCCCTCACAAATATTACACAGAGACAGAGAAAAATGTCCTCTGTGAGTTGTACTCACTTCCAGCATTCACTCCCTCATGGATTTGCCAGAGCTCAGATTTCTTAATTTTCCAGATACAGTGGCAAATCTGCTATTTCTCTTTATTAGAAAGCTATTGAAGAGGATTTCAGGAAACAAAAGCAACTTTAAGAACAATTCTTTCATTTATGTTGCTAGGCTAAGCCTGCAGAACAGACAGCCAGAATCATGGATTACACACTGCAGAGATTCACACACACACATTTGCAGCCCTGCTGCACATGTGACAATACCACAGGTCACAAATCAGTCCCCACAGCTTCATCTTTGCACACTGCTGTAAAATGCAGAGAGGTGGCCAGTGGTGTTCATACTAGAGCTGATGCTCTCTTTGCTCTGATCCTCCTACATGTTATAGTAGATTTAAGGACTGGACTGAGATATTAGTTAAGGCTTTTGCCTCCTTTATAAGTTGGTGAGGGCAACAAATTGCCTTCTGAGACACCTGCCTCACCAAGAGGCTGGAGAAGGGGCCTCATAGTGGCAAACCTTTGGGAAGTATGTCAGATAAGCACCAAAAGTAGGGTGGAATCTTCAGCACAGAGGTTCAGACAGTCTGCCCTGGCCAGGCAGCTCAAAGCAGCTGTGAACCTGGGAGAGGAAGAAGGCTTCCCAGCAGACCATGCTGAGAGTGAGCAATGCCATTGGCTCTAAATGGCTCTGTCTTGAGAAGAAGGGGAGTTCACAGATCAAGCTCCTCTTGTTACAGTCTGGGATTCTAGTTGCAAATAATGGGATTTAGGAAACAGAGGTGTGATGAGGCAGAACTAAATAGCCTTTGTGAAACATTATTGAGGAAGAAAGTTGCTGCAAGTAGTCATTAAGTGGGAGATTAACAATGGAAAGCTGCAGTTCCCAGTGCAGTGCCTTCTCTTTCAAGTTTGTGAGGCTGAGGGGGGACTTGCAATATTCCCTTCTTCCCTTCTGCGGTACACAGGTGGCCTTTTGTCGTGGGTTTCAGAGGGCAGCATGTTTAACACTGCTCAGCAGCACTTCCCTGTAGTTTAACTCAGGGAGTAGGAATGTATAAAACACCCAGGCAAAGCAGCTGAAATCATTTAGGAACAGACAGAAGGTAAATATGTCGTTTACTGTCTGGCCAGGACACAGCCTGACATCTATAGGCTGACAAAAAGTGCTGGGGAAGCTCTAATAACCACAAATGGCTCCTGACTCATTTTCACTCTTCAGCCAGCAGGCTGTTACAGCTACACATGAAGGGGAAGTGAAATTATAGACATGATGTACTGTGATCTATGATCATTACAAGTAAGAACATCAGAAATCCTTGAAAGAGAAAGAAATCCCCTATGGGCCTATTATGCCTGCTCCTTTTGTTTACTTCTTCTTGAATTTCCGATTATTTTCAGCTATGATTACATATCACAGGCTTTTCCAACCTGTGACTGACCTTTTGAGTTAGAAATTGGATAAAGCAAACTGCTGAAAAAGTGTGAGCTAAATATGTAGATTGGGGGAAATAAATACAAAATGTATTATATGTATATACATATATATACATAAAGAAATACATATATATGCATCTCCAAAACTATTCAGCTATGAAAGCTTCTGAGAAATATGAAGAAAGAAAGCATCTGGATTTTGTTCTGTGCATCCTATCTGGTCTTCTGCACCTCAGCTCTAGGGATACCTCTTAACTATGAAAATGAGGTTGCATTAATTTCACTCTAGGATCAACCAGGGGAAGGACACAGCATATTAGTCGTCAGGGTTCTTTTTTATATTCATCCGCATGCATTAACCTTCATCTTATTTGTTGAGTTAGGCTGCTTTTTGTATATCATGAATAATTTCGTTAAGCATTAAGAATTTACCCACACTGTATCTTTGGGGTTTTTTATTTTTTTAAATATTTACAATTTGTAATGCATAATAAATATGTAACAGGCAGGGTGGCAGGGTATGATTTCTCAGGGTTTACTATTATCTAAGTCTGTCATGTCCTATAACCTTTCTTGGCTTATACAATATTCAGGACTTTAAAGCCGCGTCAGTGCTGTTATCATGGGTCGATGGCAAAAGGACAGCCATCTTGACACTCCCCACTCACTAATCATGTCAATTTTGATTTGATAAGCATATAAATGCTTCTGGATTTATGCAGTATCAGTGGAAATGTGTTAAAAATACTTGTCAGTGTCCTTATTTTGAGGGTTAAAATCAGAAAATCTTAGAGGAAAGAGGATTCTCTGGTTGCATAAGATATCAGATTCCTGTCCCTAAAAAGATGCAATGATGTACAGTTGATTTTAGACAATATTCAGGTATGCCACTTTTACCCATTTGTTTTTTTAAGGAATTTCCCTCAATTCTAGAAGAACAAGGAAAGAACAGCCAGGGATGGTTTATTCACTTTAAACAATGAAAAGGAATTGCAGAACATCAAAATAAGATTTCTGTCTTAGAAGAGTATTCACAATGGAAATATTGAATTCACTGTTCCTTTGCATGGCCACTGCAAGTGGAACCTTATAGTAACAACACACCAAAGGCTACTCTAAGAGCAACAGCAACAAACTTAATCATCTGCCTTGCATGAGAAGGAGAACTAGTTCTGACGAAACTACAGAATTTACATGAAAAAAAGTTGAGTGTATCTGACTTGATCCTGTAGCAAGCACATAAATATTAAAATATTCATCAAGCATTTAACAAGTTTCTTAATCATGTGTTTTAACAACATGAATAATCTAGCTGAAGTGAATTGTATTGCAAATTAAGTAAGCTTAAATAAAATGCTGAATAAGGATGGAAGCATACTTTATTTTTTCTATCATCTTTGATTTTACATATCAAAACATATTTCACACACAAAAAAATATAAGTGAAGAATCATTTTCTTTTTCAAAACTGCTAATTTTTATATCTATTCACATTCTGTTGGAAACACATGCAAGAAAAGACTTATGATCTAACGACTTTAAAAAATGCATTATCTTTTTAAAATTATTTTAATTTTATTTCATTTTATCTATTAGATTTGATGGGAAAAAAAAATCAAGAAAATTATTGGACTCCTAATCAATGGAAATGAAGTATTTGGGAAAATTAAATGGAAGTGAACTTAAGATGAAGTAGGCACAAAATGGTTGAGTGTGTAACCTTTGAGAAAGAAGAAAGAACTTAAAAGGTGATTAAGACAGACTCCAACAACTCTGGAGTTTACTGGAGAAGATGATGCAGAATACTGATCTGAGAAGGAATGGGGTACAGGAGTACAGTTCTTCCTGAAATAAATGTTTCTGTGTTGTTACCTTGAATTCAAATGAAATTAAAAATGTCAAAATGTATTTTTTCTCTACATGAAAAGTTTTTTGGGAAAAAAATAATAAAAGAAAAAGAAAGAAAAAAGAAATGCTGAAATGTTTTATTTTGACATTTTCAATCAAAACAAAATGCTTCCAGATTCTCAGATCAAAATATTTAATTTTGGTGTGTTAAATTAAATGTGAATGTTTCATTTGGAGTCAGTTCAATAGTAAACTGCATCTGGTTACAGTACTGTGGTGCCTTATGGGAACTGGAGATGGAGTGCCAAATGCCCTCAATCCTCCATATAAAGCATGCATCCTTACTGGACTATCCCCTTCATGATGCCTGATAGTAATATGTTTCCCATAATATACTCTAAGTCTAAGCCAAGATCATAGAGCCTCTGTGATATGTTTCTGCCAAGAAATCCAATCTATTTATGAAAAGCCACACACTTCTAATGTAAAGGCAATACATGAAAAATGACAGGAAAAGACTCAAATCAATAGGAAAAGTTGCTTTTTTTTTTTTTTTTTTTCTTTTTTCTTCTATTTATTTATTTATTTATTAACAGGGGCACAATTTTATTTATTTATTTATTTTACAGCAAATAATAAAAAGATCTATTTTTGAAAACTAAAGGCAATTTTAAAGATTGTTGATGACATTGAACCAGTTCTTTTCCTGGATTCACTATAGACCAGCTGATTTCATTTTATTTCAGCTTCTCAGGGTCTCTTCAACCGCTTCTTTCTCTGTTGATCAGACAGACTGCCAGAAGCAAAATGGGAGACAAATGCACCCAAAGCTCCATGATGCATTCACTGAAATGCATACAGAATTCCACAGATAAGATCTCCAAAGGGATTTAGATACCTAAATTCATGTGAAAACCTGGACTTTAGTCTATTAAAGACTCTTTTAGCATAGATTTGCCACCTCCACTCATTACTTTTTGCCTCAGGACCTGGAGGGAGTGTTGTCATCAATGTGTGCTAACATCTGGCCCTAAGTAATTGACATTAGGGTAAGAAGTGACAAACAAACACAACTAGAGCTTCTCAGAATATTCATTGCAAATAATTTATGCAACTAATTTAGCCCTCCTCCCTTTCTTTTTCTGCTTGAGGAATCTGCAAGGGTAGAATGTGACCTTTATGGATTAGTGTCTTTGCACTTGCTCATTGAGCAGTTTGTGTGAACAATTTTGAGCCTATGGATTTCTTGCAAGCTGCTGGCTATGAATGTCCACTAATCTTGATTTGCTATTTATGCCATATGATTGGTCACCTCTGCCACTTTTTTTTTTTCCCTTTCCCCAGCTTGTTGCCTAATTGGCTGACCCTGGTGTTATAAATAGTAGCAAAAATAGAACAAATGGCAGAGGTTTTGCATCTATTGGGAAAGGAGGAATGAAATAGAAGAAAATAAATTGGTGTACCGATTTTAGAACATTTTAAAAATGTCTCCTTGCACAAGAAAGATCAGTATATTTGCCTAGATACATAGATTTGAGCTCTGTAAAAAGAGCTCTGTTACTTCCCCACCTGACAGAGATAGGCAGCCCTTTAGCAGACTTTGTATCCGATTCTTACCTGTCACATTCCTCCCAAGAAATCACATGTATAGGCAGTGCTGTTGGGAGGCATTTTGTTCCCTTTCATTATGCAAACTATAAGCTCTTTTGGGACTTATCTTCTCTCTTACCATGCACTTGTGCCCCACCTAGCTCAAAAAGGTCCTGACCTCAGCTGAAATTTCTAACTGCTTTAGTGACATAATAAAAATAGGAACAAAAGACAGGCAGGTTCCTCTGCAGTTGTGCTTGTTTGCCACTCACCAATATGCTCTTATCCATAAACAAAAGCTTCTTGCAGTGCTTAAATAAACAAAAATGAACTGAAATTTAATTTATATAAACAAAAATTGATATATTCTGGGAACACCTAGGAGGAATATAATTTCAATGAACTCTTGTTCAAAATTGTGTTTGAACAAATATATTTGAAGAAAAAACTTTTTCATTCTTTGCCCAGTTTTAATGAGGATATGAGCTGGGTAACTCAACACTCTATAAAACCAGTGAAGAATAAGGACTGTCAGCTATTGCCAACACTCCATAGGCCCAGTTGAACCAGTGCTCTACAGGGAAAAGACAAAGGAGCTTATTACCTATCCCCTGAGCTAGCCACTCTTCCCTGGAGAGGCTTTTTGACATCAGGGGCTTAACTGAAACATATGAATTAGAGTGGAAATTGAAGGTATTCAAATATAAATTAATTTATACCCAAGGGTTATTCATGCCAACTAGCAATAAATATACTGCAAGTAAAAAAGGCTAATTTGAATGAATATAAGTGGGCAAAAAGCAATCAAGGGCAAGAAAGAGGCATATGCAAAGTATAAAGCATCAGATAGAAAAGACAGGACTGAAAAGATCACAGCAGAAAAATTAAAGATAATGGGAACCTTGTGAAAATGCAGGGACCATCTTTCCATGTCTGGATGGTAAACTATATTGCTTGAACTACATAATTTTTCTGCGACTTCCAAAGACTTGGAAGGGTCATGTCAAAAGTATGAGTAGGGTTTCACCTGAGCCTCTTGTGGACATTTGTCTAAAACACTAAGTCAGTTAAAAAAAAAAAGACTCCCAGACCTTGTTGCTAGTTATGAAGTGAAGGAGACCAATGAGAAAGGTTTTGTACAGACGAGGCAAAGACAGCTGAAAAGGAGCCACTGGTAAATACTGTCAGTACACTTCATTAGCCCTATAAAAGTCTGGTTGGTGTTCCATTTAACACTTTTTTTTTATATATACATGTGTGAAGTGCTCACCTACCACATCACGTTAGTGTGGTCAAGAGAGACCACCATCTTCCCTGTTGTGGAGCTGCTCATTATCGTTTGCTCTTCATAGGCCGTGGGTCCTGGGGCACACAGAAGATTGCTTTCAATGTCAGAAATGTGCAACAGAAGTGTAAGAAATACTCTTTCTCACTTTGCCTGGCTTCAACACAAGGTAACTAATTACTCAGTAATTAGTTACTTGTTTTGATGAGTAGTAAATTTGTATTTACAACACATTAAAAAAAAATGAAGAACAAGAATAGAAAATGGAATTGGGGTTGAGAGACAATGTGGAAAGGAACTGGGGCTAAAATTAAAATTGTTTTGACTTCACTAGGACAAATCATTTATTACCTTGTATGAGATGAAGGGCTGAACAATACTATTTTTCACTCTCCTTTAAAAACAACTGAAAAAATATTTCTATTCATATCTGTTCCTCCTTTAAGAAAGTACAACAACTACTTTTGGGGCCTAAACTACTAGTCTGTGTCTGATTAATTAACGTAGAGGCTTTCCCAATACTCCCCACAGATTTTTTTCCCAGGCTTCGATTAAT
Organism: Anas platyrhynchos; assembly: GCF_047663525.1. Taxonomy (NCBI): domain Eukaryota; kingdom Metazoa; phylum Chordata; class Aves; order Anseriformes; family Anatidae; genus Anas; species Anas platyrhynchos. The sequence goes on from NC_092621.1 coordinate 5,868,311, forward strand.
TTAATTAAGGATTGCCAGCCTTGACTCACCCAAGGGGCACCATGTCTAACGTGAGGAATAAAAGCTTTTTGAAGAAGTAATGGGAATGGCTGATGGCCCCAAATGCAGAGTAATTTTCCTGTGTTTTAGAAGTGTTTTGGAATAATCTGTACTGGAATCCAAGTGTCCAAGTGTATTCAAGCAGATATGCAATTACAGACAAACACAGAAGGTGGAAAATAGAAAGTAGGAAATGCCTGGATCAGTAGTCTAAACATCATTAATAATTGCTCTACCTCCAATGTAATTTCAATGTATCGAATCCCAGCTTTTTTCATTGTTTCAGGCACTGGCCAGAATTTGATGGTCTCTTCACATAAGGACCTGTTCCAATTCACAGTGAAGAAGGTTTTCTATGTAATGTTAATTTACCTGATACTTCACAGAGTGAATTAGAAGACGTGATTTATTCCTGGCACTGCTGCAGTGATTTTGGTTATGCTATTCCCCCTTTCTGCACTTTTTCCTTTCAACAGGTACCCTACTTCTTGACTCAGATTCTCCCTTCTGATGTCTCTCTGTAAATTGCCACATTGCAATAGGGAACCCTTTTCTTGCTTGAGGAGTGTAGTTATTGACTGCGTCATGACACCCCAGACTTTTCAGCTTTCCAGGAGTACATGCATGGTAGCATTTGGTTCATGGCAACACAACTGATGCTAAAAAGGAGACAAGAAGGGAGCTCCATCTTCTGCTCTGCATAAAGACAATGAAAAAAATAGTCAGATAGGTGATCGAAGGTAACCAAACCTTACCCCTGCTTCCTTCCCACCCCCCCAGAAAAAAAAAAAAAAAAAAAAATCAAAAAAAAATCAAAACAGATGTCATTTTTGAAAGTACGAGCCTAGAAATCTGATATCTCCTTTTTTTTTCTGGCAGTCCCAGATCACTTGTGTTCTTCAGGGGTTGTTTTTGCATTACCTGGGCCATTTATGACTCTCTGCAAGTCCTCACTGGGATGGTTCCTAGAACCAGTGACACCACCGGCTGAGTTTGACATGCACTGGCTGGCAGGCTCTCCTGGAGAGCTCTCAGCATGCCTGACACGTTCTGCTGTGTTTGGCTTTTATTAGTCCTTTAGTTTCATCCTTATTTTCTGCCCCTTTTCTCCCCTTGGTTCCCCCCTCTGTTTTGAGAGAAGCAAACACTGACCTAATGGAAGCAAATTGTTCAAAGTCCATTTGAACACAGCACGTTAATTTTAGGATTGTTAGCTACACACTTACATACCTGACTATCTGCAGAGGGCTCGAGCTGTGCGGTGAATGAGTCCAGCCACATTTTTATTTAGTTCTCTCACTGCTTTGCTGCCAGGAGGCTCAGGCAGGTGAGGATTCAAGCTGCACTTCCCACCCTAACTGAGCTCTGTCCAGATTTCAGTTGGCCTCCTGTATCAGCTTACCTGCACCTGTGTCTTCCTGCTTTTGGAGAACAGTGTGAGTGTAGCCAGCCAAATGCTGGCACTGAGGAGGTCACAAGTTTGTTAGTCTTAATCAATGGAGCTTTAATAAGCATGATTTTCTGTCTTTGCTTTACTTCTGCAACTCAGATCCACAGGGCAGCAGCTCACATGGTGTCTGCACTTTCCTTTAAATACCCTGCCATCTAAGTGGGTCATGTATTTTCCTCTTCCCCTCCAAGACAAGTCAGGGTGAAGAAGATGCTATGAAGACAGATACAATATTCCAACTGTGTGGAGTGAACACTAAGAGAGAAACGACCTATAAAAGAATTCCATACCTGTGTTTTTGAGGTTAGGTTCAATCCACCCACTGCCCTCTAATTCCCTATGTGCTTCTCAAGAGTGATTACACATATTTTGCACATTAAAGGGAACAGCTTCCAAAGAGGTTTTCCTCCATTCTTATTCCTTCGTTTTACACTTTTTAAAATCTGAATAAGAGAAGGCTTACTGGCTTCTGCTTTTGTTTTCATCAAGATATTACTGAAATAATTTGGAGAGACACTCTAAAAACATCCCCAGGCATGGCTGGCAAATTCAACAGTGAAAGTAGTTCCATCCAATTCCTTTAGTCTCTGTCGCCATCTTGCATGTTGTGCAAACTCTGTTGAATTCCCTTCTGGCACACACTGTTCCTTTGGACTCCTGACCAACTTTGGATCCATCCCTGTAGCCAGCTTGTTTCAAGAGAGCAGCTGCAGCCCCAAAGGAGAAGCAGAGCAAATGAGAGTACTTGGCCAACTGCAGAAAGTTGGAGCACTGTCTCTTTTCTCCACTAACTTCAGTAACAACAGCAGGGATAAAGAAATGGAAGTGCTCTGCCCTGTCTTCCCCTTCCCTCTCTATTCCCACCCCTCCCCTCATTTATCTGGCAGCTGAAATAGAGGACAAATATGTCATTAAATATTTGTAAATGCTCAGTTATCTGATGGCAGCTGTTTTCTAACTGGATTGGGATGCAGAGCACAGATGCTTGGAGGAGCTACACCATTTTTATTTTTTTTTTCTTCTCTAAGCATAATCCTCCCTTTCTCTCTTTTGCACTATGAAAGAGAAAAAGAGAAAAGACTTTTATGTTACATACTGTTCGTTACACAGTAGTTATTTCCTCCCTTAGAGTAGGTAATCATTGCTTTTTGCTTTGGTGAGTGTTAACTAACCAACTGGTCATTACTACCTTCTGTTAACTGCAATTTAAGGAAAGGGGAGGGGTGGAAAATGTTGACGTGACACAGTAGTTCACACTGAATTTCAAGAAACCGAGGCTCTGTCACACAAGTGAGTATAATGAAATTTAAGTAATCAGTCCCATAATTTCTCCTATTAGTTTTAGCTAGACTAGAAAAGGTCAATGCCCTGGCAAGCAATGATTCACAAATAACAGGTGCAGCCGGTTTCTGTTACACCACCATGGGACACTGCTCTGTCACTTTTATTTACTGAATCAATCCACCAATGTCCAGCAGGAGAACAACAGTTAAATGGCCATTAATTGTGGGCTGATGTGCAGATGAAACAAATCTCCAAAGGGACTGTAAACCTTTGTTCTTTAGCCTTCTCCAGCTCATGCAATGAGATTATCAGTAAATCACTCAATGCGTCATTTTTTCATTAAAAATTTACCATACTGATCATCCCAGGTGACTTACATCCATAGGATGTCAGGACATTTAGTTAGTTAGTTAGTTAGTTAGTTATTTTAATTTTCAGGGCAGTTGTTTAGGATTTTCATAGTGAAACAAGCAATTACCACAAAGAAGACTATAACATGCATGTTGTATTTTTGATCGTCTTTTTTAGTGTTTTATCATTTAGGAACTGTGAAAGATTGTTTTAGGAAAGTATGTATGTATGTATGCATATCTAATTGCGAACAGATATACAAACTGTTCTGGATGAATGGAAAGTGGAATAGCTATCAGTAACAATTAAAAATAATAATGTACATTCTCCCATGTACGAATGTATCCTAGATGGTGCCACATGTGCCCAGGCAGAAAGATCAACTCTCCCTACTATAAGGCATGCAGAAAAACTAAAGCGAGAATTTGCAGATCTTGGGTAAGCATTTTGTTACTTAAAATATACTATTTAATAAAAGGAATTAAAGTAAAATTTAAAAAAAAAAAAAAAAAAAAACATTTCCTAATGTTTTCTAATATTGTTGTAGGGCTCCCTTGAGAAGGAGTTCAAACAAGGGCAGGAAGCAGAAAGACAAAGAAGCTGTTAGGGTGACCTGTGGCAGTAGGTATGGGTAAAAGATGGAGTATGTAAGAAATGGTATGCCAGAAATACTGGGAAAACATAATCATCCTGGCAGTTGAGAGTGTTAACAGTCTCACTGCCTTCAGATAATATGTTTTAAACTTTGAGGCAACCTTTTATTTCCAGAAACTGAGTTTTGTCTTTTATTTGCTTTGACTTGTTTGATTTAATTCATACTGTGATTCTTGACATGTAGTTCTAAGGATGTTATTCAGTCTTCAGAAATAGGAATGGCTGAAATATTGGATGTTGGTGTAATGGTAATTCAAATGCCTTCTAGAAATATCCGCAAAGCACAGGCCTCTTGCTTTCTCTGTGTATCCTAGTCAAATTAATGAGTTTATAAGATGACCACAGTCTTACAGAGTTTTAGGTTTGACGCTTGAAAATAGACTGCAGTGCATTGCATGGACAGTGTGACATTACTCCAAAATAGAAACTGAGAGGTGGTGAGCAGATATGATCCCCCCACTTGATTCCTGGGCTAGAACAGAAAGTAAGAAAGAAATGGGAACTGTAGTACATGGGACCTCAGGGGCTTTATTTAATTACCCTTATTGAGATGGTTACATTTGCAAAACAAGAAGAGGTGCCTATCTGAGTGTGGCAGGCACCACTGACAAAGACAATACATCAAAGCAGAAAGAGCAACCCCGTAACATACTATATTTCTAGGTAACCACACAGCTGAAACAATCAGCTAAATTCCCCATCTCCCTTACCTAGTGTATCATCCCTAATGATGCTTGTTTCTTCAGCAATCTTTCCAAAGAGAAGCATTTTGAACTAGGCCCACATCCAAAGCTCAATGTAATCAAGAAAACTAGCACCAGTATATTAACCTAAGACTAATATGTATACGAAGGCACTTTCTCTTTCCTATCCTTTCCTCCATTTGTGCATCCACAGCCCTGTGGAAAGAGCTTTTGTTGTGTTTGTTCATTGTAAGCACTACCACTGTTTTTCTGGAAACTTTACTTGTTTTTATATATGATCTATATTTTTCACAAATTTATATCGTTGTATTCTAAAGCACTCAGTGTTTAATTTAATACAAATTCTGTGCAATTCAAATAATTTAGTATGTCTCATTTTATCTCATTCTTATGTAGTAATCTATCAAATTCTGTGATATCTTCAAATATACTTTCTAGTCTTCAATTTGGAGGTTGGTAAAACAATATTTTTTTAACTTGACACTTTTTGTCCTGCCTTGAATTTAGAAAGCTACTTCTGGAAAAGCTTACCAGCTCAGAGAAAGCTCAGATATTTTTTTCCTCTTCTTTGCAGCTTGTCAGATTGAACTTTTGCAGATGCTCTCTAAAGTCATCCTTCTGAGGTACTCTAGATTTTTCATGAAAATGTGAATCTATGGAGAGTTCAAGTACACAGAACACATGTACACAGGAGAGTTAAGAATCTGATTTAGAAACAAAATTCTCCTACTAATTCCAGTGTTTTAAAACAGATAGTTAATGAAATTGATTAAATTGTTACCATTTGTTTTTCTAGGCATGCTACAAACTTTGGAATAAGGTTGAAAGACATCTTATGCTTACTTATAAACATAAACCTTACTTATAAACCTTAATTATAAACATAAAGGTCTATATATAGACTGTTTATTAAAAAGGGGAAAGCAAGTCCTAAACCATGTTCTGAATTTTAAAATGTATGACATTAAGAGTTCTTCCTATATCAAAACTCCTTATGAATCAAACTCAAACACAAATATACTGTCAGTCTCCAGCAATGACAAAGTCCAAAAGTAAAATCGGCTTCAGTATACCAAAATATGTCAGGCACTCATGATTTTCATATGAGAAAAAAAAAAAAAAAGTGAAAACAGTCAAAATAAAATAAATATTGATATTTACAGTTTTAATTGAGATAATTTCATATTGATAATGTTGAAGCAATACATTTACAAAATATTAAATACCCAGTAAAAAAATTATGTAGCCTACAATCAAAATAGACTTTTAATGTGCATGAAGAACAAATGACTCAGAACCAGAAGATAATGCTTTTATTCTGCCAAAATGAAACATACCTATATAACTAAAACAAGAATGTTGAGAATAATTTTAAAATTATCTTTTAGAAAAACATCATAAAAACAAACAAACAAACAAAAAGTTTTCCAGATATCATATTGGTTTAAATAAAGACACATTTTCTTTTAACTAAATGTATGTAGCACCACTGCAGAGATCTTTATCAGACCTATTCATACTGTGATCTCTTTCTTGTCTGAGAAATGGATTCTTCAATTGCATGATTCATCTCATCTTAAAGTGGCCATCTAAACTATGTCAGAGAAATCATGCCTCAAATATGTCTTTTAATCTTCATGGATTATAAATAGAGCCTTAAGTGACTTGCTCAGAAAACAGTAAACATCTACTTATATAAACATCTAGTTACATAAAACCCTTGAATGCTACTGAATTTAATAATAATTTCCCAACCACCAGATCTTCCAATATAATGCCTGGAGTTCCCAGTGGAGGTTGAACTTCCCAAAAAGAAGCTATTAAATAATTATAAAACTGTAGAAATATTATCTGAGAGGTATCTTCAGAGGACCTCCATTGAACCTGCTGTTCACAGTGGAATTGTTGCTATTGCTAGAACATCCAACTTCTTTCATCCATCTAGATATATTCTAGATGAACCCTGAAACCCTCCAAGAATGGAGAGCACACAGCCTCATTTGGTAACCTGCCCCAGTGCTCTTCTACCCTTCTGACAATGGACATTTTACAAATGCCCAGTATAACCAGTTTTCCAGGAAAATGAAAAGTTCTTGTATGATTATCTCTTAATTTCTACCATAGAAAATAATTTGCCTTTGTCATCTTTGAAACTCACCTTCAGGTGCTGTAGCTGCTAATGTTTTGCCCCCATTCAAACCCCACAGAGTAGTTTTCTACTAATATGCAGACATACAGATCTGAAGACCTAATTCTGCATTTCAAGAAGTTTCACAGCTAGCAGACTCATTGCATTCTATTCTCTCACTCCCTCATCATTTTTGTGTTTTCTTTTTCTAAGTACATTTGATTTCTCTGCTTAAATATGAGGCATCCAATTATCCTTGTTTTGTCTCTTACCTAGTATTTCCATGACCAGCAGACACTATTTGATACAAGTGGCATTAGCTCAGCAGGTGAACATAAGAATATGTTTCTTGGGTCTGTAATAAATTTTCCAGGTAATCTTAGAAAAATCACTTGCACTCCCTTTGACTCTTATCTCCTATGAAAGAATAGTCAGGTTGACTTGCCACATAAAATGTAAGGTCAAACGCAGTGATGACTCTGGGTCTGTATAGGTAAAATTTCTGGTTAACTGTTAATTGGTTGCTTTCTTGGTTTTAATTACATAGATGGACCCATTAAAACAATAACAACTAATAACAACAAAACAACAACAAAAACACACCTTTAGAAATCACTCTTCTGATCAAACATGTCTTTATATTTCACAGAGTTAGCAAGTACTTAAAAATAGAAAGGGGCAATGATGATTAGTTATAATTTTTTACTTCACTGCTATTTTCTACTTTTCAATGGCTGTATGTAGTGCTTTGCTGAGACACAAGAAATCCAGACCCTTACTGTCTGGCAGTTCCCTTCTGAATTGAACAGATAACATGACAAATAATTACTTTCTAACAACAACTTTTTCTCCTGGGCACCTCTTTGTATTTTTCAGTATTGGCACCCATTAAGAAGTGAGGCATAGATGTCCTTTAAAACTTGGATTACATAAAACAGCTAAGACAGGTTTGGAAGGATTCTCTGCTCTTGGAAATTCTTGTGTCATTGTCACACACACTACATGAAACATCCATCAACTTCACATCAAAAATAATATTCTCCTTTTTTCAAAAGCTGGTTCTAAGGGTTTTCAGCATGTGTCCCAGAAGACTAATGATGAGTGTGGTGGTTTGATTGATAGAAACTAGCTTTTGTTTTGAAATCATACATGACCAGCCACAGAGGCACACACAAAAAAATCCACCATTGTTTAAGCACTGAGGCATAGGCAGAAAAGACAAGATTTTATTTTCAAAAGGATATAAGATACAAAAGGGGTGAGAGAAAACAGGGGCACTCAGTACAGCAGGGGTGGTCATACTTTGCCCAAATACTTTGAGGACCGTATTGGTAAGTTGCCAAGAGCCGAAGGGCTGCATTGAATTTGCATTAAATGGAGCAGATGGCATCAGCTGCCCTCAACTTTAATGTTGAAATGTGGCCTACAGAGCAAATCTGTACAAAACTTTTCTAATTAAATCTGAAACAACATGCCTCATCTATTCCCCAGTAGCACAGCCTTTCTAGTGGCATTTCTGCAATTCTGCCTCTAGCCCCAGCCAAGAGAGACAATGGCAGAAGAGCAGAGAAATGAAAAATAAGAACATACACAGGCATAGTTTTATCCAAAATGATTTGTTGAGGCACCAGATGACAATAAGTGGACTAGAATTAATCTCCATCTTTCTTTCCAATATAGCATTCTTTGTAACAAAAAAGCATTAGTGTATTTATTAAATGTGAACTTCAGGACAAACTTGGCAGTGAAGCCTGCTCAGAGGTAAAATGAGAGAGAACTGTGTTTCAAATCAGCTCTAATATAAAGTAAACTCAGACAATACACTTAAGGTTAACAGTTTCAAATTTCCCTGTCTTACCATATATAAAATGAAATAATCTGGAATAGTCAATAAACCGTGCTTTAGCTGTATTCATGCACTTCATTGACAGACTGCGTGAACATTTCCCACAAGAATTAAACAGATGACACCATAAATAATTCCATTATACTAACAATTTCTGACAACAGCTGTTAATCCACTCTCCACAGTGGAATTCAATAGCAGGTAATAGTGCTTAGCAGTTATGAAACCTTCCCACTTTTATTTCCTAGGATCAACTTTTCAAAATGCTTGCTTTTCACATTTAATTTCCAAGTGCTTCAGTTAAATATATACTTTCCCTACCCTTGCTTCTCATAAGAAATGAGACAAAATTATGTATCCACATTAAGTATTATTATTAATAATAATTACTAGACACATATGAAATAATCATTTACTTAATAGTCGTGGCAGACTTCTGCATCTGCTGAGATTATGTGTAAACATATATTTGAAAAATAAATTGAGGTGAAATGAATAACTAAGCAAAAGAAATAACTATTTTCATTCAATGACTTGCTGCAAGAACATTTGAGCCAAATTTTCCCTTGGTAGACTTTCACCAGCATCATAAATAAGACCATTTTTTGTTTCCTTTATGAAATAGACAAGGAGAATATGTGTCTTTTTTATTTTACAAATAAGTGCATGAATTTACTGGTCAATAAGGTAATTGAGTGAGGAAAGAAGAAAAAAGGCTGTGTATAAGTAAAATTGATTTTTCACGCATAGATCCCTGAAAGAATATTAACTATTTGTGCACTGCACTTTATTTCTTTCTGAAGTTTTTCTAATCTAATGCATAGTAACATGATACAGTTGGTAAAAAGTAAAAATAAATTAAAATTAAAAAAAAAAAAAAGTGCAAGATAATACAAAAATGGCACAGAAATAAGAGAAGGAGATGGACATAAAAAGACATCCAGTTCCTTCTACCTAGATAACTGCAGGTAGATTCCATGTTAGAGTTAGAACATGACAGAAGAAAAGAGTTGGAAAGCTTTTCAGCTTTCTCATTTCATCTGGAGGAAAAAGTCTCGTGGTCTCTGATACGCATATAGTATTGTACTGATTTAATTACTCAGGAGGAACATGGGAGATTCTTAGTATAGACTTTCACCTTTCTTATGGGGGAAATAAAGTCATACCTGTAGAAAAGTGGCAGGTGTAAAAAAAACACTGCTATTTCATATAATGAAGCACTCTACTAATGTTTTAGTTTAGTATCAAATCCATTGCAATTAACACATAGTTTTATGGTAAGATTGATATTTGGAGTAGATTTGTCTACTAATAATTATCACTTTTTTTTTTTTTTTTTTAATAATATGACCATACTGTTCAGTGTGTTGTTTTATTTAATTTTTCTATTTAGAAAATCCTGGTTGCATTTCAGTATTTCCTAGGTTCTATTGTTTGCTCTTGAGTGAAAATTGCTTATTTTGTTTTGAGTTTCCCTTAGGGGAGAAAAACAAAGTGAAGTTAAAAGTCTTGTGAGTTCTAGGAATGTGTCCTAAGAGCCAAACAGTAATGGGTAAAATTCAGGCTCAAATCATTGGGGAATAATTTGTTAGCAGCAGGATCTGGAAAGCAAGTGTGCACAGTTACAGTTGTGTGTACAGCACAACAGTTACAGAGATTAGTTTTTAGAACAAATTTTAGAGAATGGGCTTTAAAGATAAGTTTAAAGGCACAAGGTGGGAGACAGAAAGAAAGTGATGTGGGCACAGAGTAAGATCAGGGATTTAGAGAAGAGATTTAGCACTGTGTGCATAGCATGTTATCATTAAACATGAGAAGCATTTGAAGGAAAAATAACAGTCATTTTGGGTGTCAGACATTGATAGCAAACACAAGGCAAACCTTGGAAAGGGACAAAGAACAATTGCTTGTGAATTTTATGACATTTCTTTTTTGTACAAAAAGAGGTCTTTTGAACGAGAGAACCTAGTTTTATTTAATACATATATAGTTTTCTAATTGTTCAGAAGAAAATTTCAAAATTTTCAAAGTGAAAAATGTCTACATTTTTGTTTCCAAATTAGCTTTCATTTTAAAGTATACAAGCACTTTTTTTGAAAAAGTAAAAGGTACAAAAGAATTTGAAGAGGTCAAACATTTTATTAGTCTTCTTTATTTCTCCTTTAACACAATAAAGTATATATCTATCGCCAATTATGCTAGGAGGTGCTGAGCACCACTCACTGGTTTCAGTTGGAAGATGACTGGGCTGAATCCTTCCAATACCCATCCCAAGCATCCCAATCTGCAAAACTATTTTGTATGTTCCCTGTGTTCTGAGTTCTGAATCCTTCTGTCTAGCCATAGATTCCTCAGTAAATCATGTAAACTAACAGGAATTATAATTCCTGTTAATCTTGAACATGACTATAGAAAGCAAGAAGAATCACAAAAATAGGATTATTTCTGGAATGATCTGTATCACACTTAATATTTCTTTCCCTCCACTGACAGTAGTGGAAACCTAAAGAAACTTTGCTACATTGTCATTATGAAGTTAACTGAGATATCTCCTGTTATAGCTCTGATCTCTTTGGGAAATTTGACCATCACTCTTACAAACTGAAGTAATAACCGTTGGGAACTTCAGGAATTTTGACCCACTTTTAGATGACAAACTGAGAGCAGATTTTTTCTTCAAAGTCCGGTCCACTAAGCACTCAACAGCGAATGCATTTGCAAGGTCTTCCTCTCTGGGGTATGAAATACTGAAGAGCTGAATGACTTCAAAATCCATTTATGATTTTACGAACCATTCTGAAGATTGTTAGTAACATTGGGAAATCCTGCATTTAGCCAGATAGGAGCTGAAGTTTCTCAGGCCAGCTGGAGTTAGTTCTACACACTGTTAGTAATACTTTAGGTTATGAATATTCAGTTGATTACAGGTGAAAAAATGAAGTTACTGGAGGCTTGGGTATCCCAGTGCAACTCTCAGCACGTGGTCAATGCATATCAGCAGTGACCAGGGTCAGTTTTTATTATTATTATTACCAAAATAAAAAAATAAAAAACGATTTTTAAAAATGCAGTACTAGTTATGTATCTCATTTCATACAGGAGTATTAATGACTGGTATTTACAGATCCAGATCAATGGCCAGGGAATATGAAATACTTTCTACATTTGTGCTATTATTGCTGTGTGGTTTTTTTTTTTTGTTTGTTTGTTTTTAAATATTATTATTTTTTTATTTTATTTTTATTTTTAATTAGTATAAAAACCAGTAAACATCAACATTTTACCAGAAAGAAAAGAAACCATCAGCAAAGCATGTGTTTCCAGTGCAAGATATAGAAACTAAAATACTGTGTAGTGCTGAAAAGGAACATAAAGCATCTGTGACAAAGATTTAACAGTCCAGGTACCGTTGTTGGACAATGATATACTGGCTCTCACACTGATTGGTTATTTACATACCATTGTTCCCTGTTCTATACCTTTTATTGCTGAGACAATTTTTCAATTGCATGCAGAAAATATTTGGCTTGCTTGCTTTGTTTTATGAAAACAATCTTTTAGTATCTTTCTTTATCTTTACTTATGAGTCAATGAATGATTTTTATATGAACTTTCAGAGGCTCTGTGTTGTTCATGGCATATAGCAACCAAAACTAATACAGAAGTCTTCACCATAAAATATTTGTCAGGAATCTTGCAGGAACCTTTTGGTCTCTTTTGGTGAATCCAGACCATAGTTGCATCTACAAAAACAAAACAAAACAAAACAAAACAACAAAAAAACAAACAAACAAACAAACAAAAAAAAAACAAAAAACAAAAAAAAAAAAACAAAAAAAAAACAAGTACCTCACTAAGCCAAGTCCTGTGTTCCAAGTGCAGTTCTGTGGCATAAGATAAGTCATTCTAGGGGGATAAGATAGCAACTGACTTCCAAAACCTGGCCTTTATTTGAGTGGTCATCTTTTTTTGAAACATTCACAATACCTACAAACTAAAATCTGGGGAAGTCATACAAGTGTGTATGTACTTAATTCCCGGTGGCAGTGAGCTCTTAAATTCTCAGAATTTCTCAACATCTATACATTGAGATTGGATGTCTGACAATGTGTAGGGTGGAACCCTCCAAAGGAATTATGATTTAGAAGCACATATCCCCAAGAAAAAATTGTGTCTGTTGCAACATTTAAATCTTAGGATGTTTAAGTATTTCATTCCTAGTTGTTAATCTCTTTATCTTGATTTAAGGTTCCTGGCACTTAACTCTGTCCTTCTAAAATTTTTCTGCCTCACCTTAAGTAACGAGGCAGACCACCTCAATGTTCATTCAATGGAGAGAAATCAGCACGTCCAGAAGACAATTAATCCTATCCTACTTTAACATGACTTATGTCACTCTGAAGATATTACACTTCGTCTTCAGAGGACGCTTACATTACTCTCTAAATAAAATAAAACCAAACTTACAACTCTTATATGGATTAATTAAAGTGAGATGAAATCTGCACTCCATTCTTGCTAAATACAGATTCGTTTTTTAACCTTATTATGAAACTCTCAAAGCTTCAGCCTAAAAGAGAAATTATATATTTAATAAATAAAACACTATTATTACTATTTCTCAAGCTAGTTAAGGGCTGAATTTCCAGCAGATTAACAGACTTTGTAAAGCACAGGTGCTTAGGTAATTTTGATAAATGGCAAAAATTCTCTGTGTTCAATGGCCCTAAAAAGACATACGTCTACCTGGATGACCTAGTGGTGGTGAAGTTACGAATCATTTCAATGTCTTCAACAGTGTAAAATGTCTAGTTGCTTGTGAGAGGTAAGCACAAACTTCCAAATGATGAATCATCTGAAAATAATTTTAACAGGGTGTTGGTGCCATTTGTGAAATCAGGATGTGGATTTCCATTTTTTAAATACTTCAGGGTAACTTATTCCTGTTCTACTGCTTGTCTTGCCTGAAATCCTCTCATGTCACAGAAAGCTGCCCTCTACAAGAAAATGCAGAATTTACATCTGGGTTTTAGCACAGCACAAGTCTGAGCAATCCTTTGTTGCCAAACAAAAGGAAACTCAGACACTGCAGCCCATAATCTCAAAGCATTCCAAATTAAAACAATTTTCTTAAGAGAATAGCCTAATTCTTTTTGGGTTAAAAACTGGAAGGAAACAAAAGGGTTTGAAGTCATTTCTGTTAGCATGATCAGAGTTATATCAGGACCGTGTCTCATGATCATTATCTTACAAGACACGGACGTCAATCTCATTATGTAACCAAGTGTGTCTAGCACTTTCCAGTGTAAATATACTTAATAGATATAGTTTTGACCTTTTGCTGAAAAATTAATAAAAAAGAGATCACTCCCAGTGTGCTAAGAAGCTTTTCTCCATACCATTAAAGGATAATTTTGTGTGTGTAAATAAATAAATTTCATCACACAAAAGAATAAGAATGTTTTCTAAAGAAGTGACCTGAGTTTCCCCACCTGCATGTATTACCTTTGCACCATTTTATTAAAAATAAAAATAAAAATTTTCTTTTTCTGGAGGGCTATCTGTCAGTACTCATGTTTGTCTCCTGATATTCATATTCCACCAGAATATTAATGCTTTAAAGTTTCAACTGTACCTCAGAGACGGATATATTTGATGTTGTACTACAAGGGCTGGCCCACAGAGTATGGAGCCCCAGGGAATGTTGATCCCTTGATTTATACTCATTTTTATAGATCATCCTTATAGTATTTGAGAGTGATGGGCAATTCAGGATTCATCTATGCGTGCTATGCCTTATGCAATGACTTGAACAACTCCCTTGAGACTGAATGTAAATAATATTGCTTGCCCCATGCAAAAATTAATGGGCTTTTGTTACCCTGACCAGAAAAAAAAGGCAGGTGGGCAGGAAAAGGACTGTGAAATGGCTGCAAGGAGGAAACAAGACAAAACAAAACAAGACAAAAACAAACAAACAAAAACAAAAAAGAAACACGGAGTTCCTTCTTATTTTATCATTTGTTTACTATGGCTGAGGTTTTATCGCTTGACCAGGATAGCAAACGTACGAAAGGACTACAGAGATAATATTGGAAGGGTGCATTGCAGTATCATTTCTTCCTTAGGGCCATCCTTTAATGTACACTAAACTTACATCTTTGGGAACCACAAGGGAAAGGCACTGTAATCTTGCTGATAACAAGCAAGAAAACACAAAAACAAATTTTGCTCCACTGCATTGGTATTGGCAGTAGAAAATTAATCAGGATTTAATAAGGACATTTTGCCTTGGTTAGTAGTTCAACAGCTGGCATGGAGAGACATCAGGAGCAGGTCTGTAGAGGATAAGGTATCATCCAGGCATCAGCTTCATTGTCTGTCCTTCTTACACTGTACACCTGTAGCTCTCCCAACTTTGCAGAAAGGTTACAGAAAGGATTTATTCAAGCCTAAGACTGAATTAGACCCATATTTTGAAAATAATGGTACTTGATCGTAATGTCACTTCAATTCCTTACTAGTGCTGATTATTAATAAGTCGTTTAAAAAAAAAAAAAAAAAGCCTTATGGAGCTGAAAAATGTATGTTCTGAAGAAGTAGCATGAAGAGAAATTGAGGGATACCCATCATCTCTGTCCCTGCTTCTCACAGGGTGTCCTCTGCTGCAGCCCAAGGCATTAACATGCTGCAGTTTTCACAGTGAAAATCAAGGTTCCAGGCAGCTGGAGAGCCACTTACTGCATCTGCAGACTTAGCTTTGCACTACTGTATTGAAAATTCCATACTATCCACATAAACATTTACTTTTCTGTAAAAAAAACACAAGGTCAATTCTTGATATAAGGAAACTAAAGATGTTGTTGTTCATATTAGTTGTTTGCATTAGTTCTCTATTGGAGTCTTCAGTGGCTTCCACTAAGACACCTCTTTTTAAAATTGTAAATAAACAAATAAATGAATAAGTAAAAGTAAAAGAGAATGACATCCACCTTTCTTCACCTTTGTATGCAAACACCACTGAGGTTCATAGGTCTCACAAAAAGGCAAAAAGTCATTGAGCTCAGGTCCTCACACGGTGCTACAAATTTCTAAGAAACAAATGTTTTCTCTATATCTGGCATCAACTTCTGCTTACTGACATCAGAAGGAAGGAAGGAAGGAAGGAAGGAAGGAAGGAAGCGAGGAAGCGAGGAAGGGAAAATAGAAACACAGGCAGACAAACCAGAACAAATCTATTAGTATCTGTCTATCAAAGCTCAGTCTCCCTGTCTGATCACAATCAAACAAACAAGACAGCCAAGCACCTCCAGGGCAGGGGCTCTCAGGAGTGGAATGTCTGCATAGTCTGGAGCTGAATGGCTGTTACTCTGCTAAGGATATCAATCAGCCCTTGGTTGTTCTCTGATGCGAGAAGATATGACCTGTTTTGTACAGGTGAACATTAGTCTAAAGTTAAATTGTGTCTGGATGATATTTCTTCCTTTTTCTTATCACTTTGTTATGTTTTTGTTTTGTTAACATAAATTAACTTTCTACTAAAAGAGAAGTTCAAGGAGGGACAAAACAGGCTAAATCTTTATTTGAAACAAGTTTTGCTTCTTGTAAACCCAAACACCTTTCCCATTAGAGCAAATTGAGTTTCTCAATTTAAGTTTAATAAAAGTTTTCAGTGAAGGCATATCAGTGAAGGCTGAATATGAAAGCAGAGCTTTCTGTGCTTTGGTAAAGCTCACCTAGATGTGCTTAGATCTGGGAAAAGCTTCTACATTTTTTTTTCTTTAACACGTTTTGCATAATTTCCAGTATTTTCGATAAATGATCTACCTTTGTCTTCCTGCTATATTTATCACTTTGGGCTGATGGCTACTACATTAAATGATTATCTCCAGGGTTCTAAAAATTGGAACACATTTGCTGCAGCTATGAATTTTAGTTTGACCATTTCAACTTTCAGGAAAATCAGACTATTGTTCATCCGTCAAGACTAACATTTATATAACAGAACATCTGTGTGGCAACGTAATACTTATAAAATAAAATTGTTCTATCAGTCAAATAGTCATATTTTCTATCTGTGTTGGTGGTACTTTGATAAGAGTGCCTTTCCTACAGCTTCTTTCTTACTGTACTTCAGATGAATGTAAAAAACTTAGCTTGTTTTTCTTATAACTCCTGTGGCACAGCCATGCACATGTACTGGCTGCATTTAGCTGTGTACTTGCTGATCTTGTTTGCAAATGTTGCTAAATATGTGATTAGACATAAACTGCAGCAGTCTTCTCACTACGTTCAGACAAAGTTTGTTATTGCATTTCTTATCTCAAATACTCACAGACAACAACTCCACTTACACTCCTTCCCCAGTTCACGGTTTAATTGTTTTCTGCAAGCTTTTCAGTGACCAGAATTCCAGTGCTAAAGGCAGAAACATTTATGCCAGTGAGGCTATAGTCTGGAACTAAAATATATCCTGGAGAGCTAGTCACAAGGCATGCATATAGCAGGTAAAACAGAAAGGTGTCTAATATGATCTGGACTCAGACATCAGTTTTAGAGGACGGGTGGAGATCAGCTCTCAGATCCTATGTTCTCCTTAGGCTTAGCAGTCCAGAGTCACTCAAGCCCTTGATATATGTCTGATACAATTGAGCCTGCCTGTGTTTCCTCTGCATGTATGCTCCCATTGCACTTGTGCAGTATCCTGAAGAATCCCCCAAATTTATGTTCTTTTATTACAGGCCATGTTCATCTTGCTCATCATACAAATATAAATAACATTCTTGATTAAAAGTTGGCTCTGTGATTTTACATAGCAGTGGAGCTAACATCTTGCCTTTCCCTCATTGTCAATAACTAAAAAATTCACCTTCCACACTGATTTAATTTTGTTAGCAATGAAACATGCTGAGACTGGTTGGCAGCTCACATCAATGGCAGATCTAAAAACTGAATCATTTACATGAGGTACTGATAATTGAGTAGTAAAATCACGGCCTTTCTGAAGTCAATGGCAATTTTGCCTCAGTGACTGTAATGGAATGAGGATTTCATTCTTCATATGAAAAATAGAGGTTTACTTGGGGGAGAAGTGGGGAAGCAACAACAACAACCAACAGTATTTCTGTGGCTGATCTTTGCTTTGTTTGAGCTGAAAGAAATAAAGATAAATATATCACTATACAAACTTTAATCTTAGAATGTATTCTTGGGTAACTACCTTTGTACCAGATTCTCCATGAAAGCAAGTTAGTATTTTTCAGACTAGAGAGCTATGATATTTTACATCAACAGCTGTTGAATATTTAGTTCATTTTTTTTTAAGGTTATGGCATCTTTTTAGAAATACGGGTTGTTTGGAGAGGTAACTTACTATTAAGAATGAAACCTTAGCCATACTTTTCACCGACTCAGTTCAGGGCAGAACACTTAACTATCGGCAGTAGTAGAACATGGCCCTGAATAACTTCTAGCTTTACACTGGATTTGATGTTTGTAACACCAGCCATTCTCCCATGAGTACCCACAGAACAGAAGACTAACTCCTTGGATTCCAACCCATGGCTAAGGAAGCCATTAACTGAGTGCATGCAACATGGAGTGCACCTCATACTAAATGGTTCTACCGAAGAGAAAGAAGAGAAAAATGTTTTCAACCCTATAGTTTAATTTCTATTATATCTGTCTTTGCAGTTGACCCTAAACTTAGAAGTTGGAGGTTTCTTAACCAATAAATCACCTGCTTGGACTATCATATCAAAAACTGTAATTCAGTGAACTAAGATACAGAAGTCAGGTCTCCTGCCTCAGATTTCTGAGAGCCGGCAGCAAGTAAATAAACACTAAGAAATGCCTTCATCCATTTTACTTTTGAAGTTAATTTATTTTTCTTTACACTTGAAGAAGCAAGCATTTTGTATAGATAAAGCAATTGATTTCTCAGTTAGAATATTGGCTAGGTATAGTGCTCACTGGTACGAGATACTTTTTGCACTGAAGGTTACAATCTTGACATTTGCTTTGTAGAAAATCACTCGGATATGTTTTACCACCAGTGGAGGGAACCAGAACTTTCAGGGCACTTTTCTAGAGAGCTTCTAGGACTTCAGGGAAAGAGATCATCTCTTCCTAAAATAAGCATCTCAAATGAGCCAGGTGAAATATATTCAGGGAACCTCATTGTAAAGCAAATCTAGACAGAAGTCTAGATGGTTAGCTCAACATATTGAGCCATGTAGGTATGTAGTTTAAACTTCACTGATACAAATGTTATATCTTGTCACTATGCCTTCATTCTACAAACATTATTAATTCATTAAGGCCCAAATGTGTGAACATAAGCCAGTCATAACCATTTTTCCTGAAGCCCAAGACTTAATTCCAGTACATTTGATTTCTAAAGGACATTATGCATCTACCAACAAAAACTATAGTTAGAAGATCATGTGACCTAGAAATAAGTACATTTCACTGAATCTGTCAAACTAAAATTCTCATGCTTTGCTCTATTCTGACCATTGTTTAGAGTAATTAAATCCTGTGCTTTCTGGAGTGTTGGGCTTGTCATGGAAGAGAAGTCAGAGAAATTGGTTATTTTTAATATAAATGTAATTATTATTTATGGAGGCTGTTGAACAAAGATAAGTCAGAAGCAATGCAGCTAACATTTAGTCTACCTTGACACAACCTGGGATGTTTATACATAAGTACACAGTGTTTTGCTGTATCCTGTCTGTTTTGTTTCGTCATGGAAGGGATTGATGATGACCAGATTCTTATGCTGTCCATCTATCATTCAAAAGATTTGTCTCAAATAAAGGCTATTCTTTCTCCTTCCCAGCAGTTTACGCTGCTTACACTTAACAACTGTTGCAATAACTTGGAATAGTTATCATTCTCACTTATATTTCTGTAAGTTGTGTTTAAAACTTATATTCTTGACATTTACATGTTGCAGGCGAATATGCATAAAGAGAGATATCAGGATATACATCACATGTGCATGTGTGTGTGTGTGTGTACATGTAGCAGGGAATTGGAGATTGCTGTGATAAGAGTATTTAGAAGACCAATCAATTGAGCCAGTTCAAATCTTAAAACAACAGTTTACTAGATTGATATTCATTAAAAATACACATTATTTTAATGGTTTGTTCTTACTCATTAACAATTATTATCACTGCATATTCAACACATTGATTAACAATGATTAACAATCAATCCTAAATTAAGTATGAGTACACAGTGCTATGGAGCTTATGGCATGCAGTTAGTGCTGATGACTATGCTCCTTGATGATCTTAATTGACGAAATAAAAGTGATCAGGCTGAAGAGCTCTTTTATGAGGAATCCCCTTACCAAATCCAAGGTCTTGTCTTGTTATAAGGTGTTTGGGTTTCTAGACAGCACTGAACACTTGGTTGTTGTCTATGTACTGCCCAGAGCTGGGAGGGGGGTGCTATGTTCCTGGGCTGCAGCAGATGCCTTCTCCTGTTGCTTGATTTTTATTTTTTTGTCCCTCACTGAACTACTGCTTCTTTTCTTTCAGTGAAGGCAGTCTCGTCACAGTTCTTGAGATTGCAGTGCTTCAGTGATCAATAATTGCCCATCAGTGAGTTGTTTGCAGTTCAGGGTCCTCTGTTTTCGACCCATGCCCATACCTTCAAGGCCTTTGGTGCTATCACACATTTAAACTGACACAATAACAAGGAAAACCTGGTACCACGCTCAGATTCACATAACAAGTTCTCGTAGCAAGCTGATAATAAGTCCAAAAGGCCAGTACTGGGGCCCAGCACAGTTAGCAGAAGGCTTGTGTTCTGCCACCAGCACTGGTTGTGCTATTTTTCTGGGTCATTAGGTACAAAAATGCTTACATAGTTATGCTATATTAGTGTGTTCATGTTTGGTTAAAAAAAAAAAAAAAAAAAAAAAAAAAAAAGGCAAACTAAAACTGTTTAGTGGACTGCTTTTGTGGCTGCAGCAAGCCTGTGTTTGCCCAGCATATACTGTGAATTGTGAACCAATGACTTTCACACTTAAAAAAAAAAAAAAAAAAGCAGACCCAGTGGTGCTTCCTGCTCGTCACTCAGTGGGAGATGGGCCTGGGGCAGAACACAATGTTCTTCCAGTTACTGCCACTGCCTTTCCAGGGAGTTTTCACACACCCTTCCTTGGGTTATTTCTCAAGGGAAGATTATGATGAATTTTTACACGAAGAGAGCCATGATGGAAAACACTAACAAGAATATTTTTATAACAATCTGCCATCATTGCAAGACTTGTTTCTTCACTTAGAAGCAAGAAAATGGTTAGGGTCAGTTGAGAAGTTTACACTGCACCGCAGCCTGTTGTGAAGCAAAAGTTAAGATGGAAATCTACCATCCTGTCTGGGGCCACAAAATAACAAGGACCTGTGTTCTTGTTGGGCTGGCATAAGGTCACAGGACAGAATGACACAGGGTGGTTCATTAAAAAAATGCACAAAATGAAATTAAATAACATTATTCAAGCCTAACATAACTTGAAATTCATGTGAAATTGCATATCACTTTCATTTTTTACTTTAGATGAAGTTATAAATCCTTATGCATCGGTATGCTAGAGGTGGCTTTGGAGATAAGGAGCTCTAAGTTTAGGTCTGATACACCTTTTTCAAGATCAATCCTGAGATCTTTTCTCTCTTCTCTAACCTGGAGAGAAGCTGCTTTATCCATGAGTTTCATATAAGCAGAGCAAGGTCTTGGAGAAAGATGGAGATCTGCTGAAAGGACTCAGGGTTCTTCCAAAAGTTTTCTCAGCTTGCTTTTAGAGAGGCAGAAATGCCTTTTTCAGAAGGTATTGGTGTGTTTTGCCAACAGCAAAATAATTCTTCTAAAAGAGTGGTATAGGAAATGGCTCCATAAATAGCAGTGTTTTGAATTCTACTTCACCACAACACCTTAGAAAACATTAAGCAGGACTTACTCCCTTAACATCAGAGGTAAATATAATGCATATGATAATTTTATAATTTTATATAATCTGAACAAAAAAAAATATTAATAATAATAATAAAATCTGTCGATACCATGGTTTAAAAATTGCTAAAATATCAAAATCTAGATTCTGCATCTAGATCTCTTACATCTCGTTCCCTGTCTTAACCACAAATCTTTATGTTAAAAAATAAAAAATAAAAATAAAAAATTCTCGCGGAAGCTCTATTCAGACTACTACAGTCCAGTAAAATGACATTTTTAATATGTCATTTTACATCAATGCATGTTTAATACAAAAGATGTATTTTCTGATCACACCAAAACAGATGGAAATGTTGCAGCCATCTCCAATGGTAATATACAAAGTTTGCTGTTTTAATGGAAGAAGGGCTTCAGGATCCTCTGCAAAACAGTGAGAAAGTTCCATTGCTTGGGGGGCTGAGGGGATTGGCTGTGGTTTTGGTTTTGTTTCTTCTGCCAGATTAAGTTTAGTACAAGGTTTCAGGCAAATGTCTGAAGTTCACAATAGTAACTCAATTAACACTTCAGACTCATCAAGATTTTCCAGTGTCATTTGCACAAAGATTGAGATGTTTTTGTTGGCAGAGTTTTTTGTGAGAACATTTATTTACTCAAATTGTCAGTGTTGTGCTTATTTTACTTCTGTTTTCTTACATTGAGAAGATATGGGGGTGGAGGGTTGTTTTACTTTTCTATTCCATTCTATTCTATTCTATTCTATTCTATTCTATTCTATTCTATTCTATTCTATTCTATTCTATTCTATTCTATTCTATTCTATTCTATTCTATTCTATTCTATTCTATTCTATTCTATTCTATTCTATTCTATTCTATTCTATTCTATTCTATTCTATTCTTTTCATTTCATTTCATTTCATTATTTCCTTCCCTCCCTTTCCATTTAATTTCATTATATTTTTCTTGTACAATTTTAACAAACAGATATGAACTTTCAATAGAGCTAGGGAAACTGCTCTTAAACAATCTACTAATATTTGTTTAAAATTTAAAACAAGTTCTCAGTGACTAGGTTAGCCCCCACTCTGTGTTTGTTTTCTGCAGTTATTTTAGTTAATGAGTCTTCTGGCTGGGATGTTCCTGGGAACAGCTAATTTTAGGCAACTATTAAAAAATACTAACAGAAGGTGAATTTCACAAAATGCTGCTATTTGCAATGGAACTCTGGTTTTAAGAGTTGTGGTTTGCTTATCCAATCAGAAAAACATATCGTATGATTTATGTGTCTGCTCACACCATCTTGAATTTCAGATTTTAAATTTTATGTACTTACGACCATCTGCTCACAAGCTAAATTCACACCATGGTTTTATCAGAAAAAAAAAAAAACTTATATTTGGTAAACAGTTTTGAATAGTTGATGAAGGAAGGGAAAATGCTGTCTGAATGTGCAATTTCTTCAGCAAAACTTGGAGGTCACCTTCATTTTCCTGGTTTCTCAGTATGTAGTGTAATATTTCACTCATTTCTCTTAGTTTGGTCTATATTATAGTTTCACTCTCCCTGT
Source organism: Anas platyrhynchos (assembly GCF_047663525.1). Classification (NCBI taxonomy): domain Eukaryota; kingdom Metazoa; phylum Chordata; class Aves; order Anseriformes; family Anatidae; genus Anas; species Anas platyrhynchos. The sequence goes on from NC_092621.1 coordinate 5,891,296, forward strand.
ACAACTCCTGTAGGAGTGTCTTCCTGATGCTCTCTGTCATTCTTGGGGAGTTTGCAGTTCCTCAGTGACTATCATTTCACTTTTAGGGAATTAATGACTTCGATGCTAGATTTTCCCTAGTTTCTGTATTTTATTGTCCGAATGATTAAACACTGACCTTAGCCACAGCCTCTTCTGGAAGTATCCTGAATGTGGTGCACATGAAAAGAATTAAGAGGATGCTCTGGAGGACTACAGAGCAGAAAGGGAAGGTGATGGAACCACTGCCACCCTGCAGTGTAGATACCACAAACTGCTTTCACCTTGGTGTGGTGACCTCAGTGGAGGTCAGCTGCTTTTCTGATTTTCTCATCCCTCCTAGAGGCTGCTGTGCTAAGCAGGTAGCTCCTTAGTTTGTTCTCATTGGAAGCCTTGGCTCCAAACAAAAGCACTTTTTTTTTTTTTTCCCCATGGGTACTTACGGACTGAACAGCAATACAAAAACTAAACAAAAAAAATGCACAAACACACAAAAGAAAAAAAAAATAATAATAAACGAGCATCTTCCAAGATCTGCAAAGAAAAAAAATCTGCCAAGATTTTAGGTATAATCTCTGCTGTTGTATCTATACTGACCTCTTGGGGTGTATTGTGAAGTGTCCCAAGATCCTGATCTTCTACCTGTCCAGATCACACTCTTGTTGAACAATGTCAGCTGTCCTGTCCAGTACCTACCTCCTCTTATCCCACCCCCAGTTTACTTTCTGAAACATGTGAATGCACAAGATCTGAAAACAGGAAAGTGGTTCAGATCCTTAAATGTGTAGATGTGAACCTGGGTATAAACAATGTGACTCTAGTAACAAGCTGTAAGCCACTACTCCAGTGAGATATGCTTGGAGAAAATATTCTTTACTGAAATGTGATTTGTAAAGTTCTCTAAAGTTGAGACTTGTAGAAAATTATGAGTCTAGGTGCATTTTATAGCTGAGAAACACAATGGAAATGAAAATGTCAAGAAGCACTAGGGTAGAAAGAACAGGACAATTTCAAAAATATTAAATAACTTGGCTGGAGAAAGAAAAAGGGTCTCATATTTACACATCTGAAATTATCATAAAATTAAATATAAGAAAAAAAAATCATTAGGAGACAGAATTCATTTGTATGTGCTGTTTTAAATAGTTCTTTTCACGAGGGTTGCAAGGCACTTTCCCTGTTAGGAGGTCTGATAAATTAACAACCATGCCCAGCATCAGAAAAGAGATTGGTAGCAGAGGTGCAATTTTAATCTGCCTATCTGTGTAACATACCTTAACTGCAAGAAAGTCCTTCTTTGCTCTCTAACAAACAGTACACATATGGTAATAAACCATACCAGGATGCGCTGGCAGAATGTGAACAGACTCGTCCCATGGATATTTCTCACATGACTTTTCTTTGTATTTGGGCTATGATCATACATAGATCAAGGTGAAGGAGTGCAACACTTTAGAGAGGGATGCACTAGAACAGCCCAAAGAAAGATGTGCTGCAATTCAAAGGACTTTAATTTCATTCCTGGTTCTGCTGCTGAGCTGGGAAATCACTTCACATCATACCATCGATCTCAGCTTCCCACGGAAAACTCATTAGACTCCACTGGTGGTAAGTGCTATTGTCAAACAATACTATTTAAAATTGATGTCATTACTTAAACAAAAATCTTTCAGTCATCAAAGGATTGGCTATGTCAGTTTTTGAGCAAACTTTCCTGACTTTCAAGTTACCACCTTTTCTGCTGGAACCACTGCTGCATGGTGCTCTGACCATGTGGCACACCACTCTACTGCCGTCATGGCGCAGTGGTGGAAATGTCACAGCAAGGTCCTGGTATGGGAGATGATCCCAGTGGTCCTGTCATTTTCTGTATTCCCAAAGCTAATGAATTACACTGTACCACTGCACAAAGACTGTGCATGAACCCCAAGATTTTGCATCTGCATCTGAAAGAATGCAGTACATCCAGAGAAACAAGGGGACATAACTGTGGCAAGAGGGGTTCAGCTCTACCCTCCTTCCTGAGGAGCAGCAAACTATGACGAAAGTCCTTTGGGGCCCTTGCAGCCAGAGGATATATGTTTGCATCCCTTAGCCCTCTCTTGATCTGCTATGGGTGTCCAGATAATCCCCAAGAACAAGAGTGATGTGTAATTGTAAATAGAAAATGGGGTAAGAGAAACATAACGTGAGAGCTCTAGGAAGCCTGCCCTTTGTAAAGGATTGCAGCTAAACAGGTATTCATCTTCATAGTTCATTCAGGGAGAATATGAATGTGTGAGGAGATCAGGTCCTCAACACAATCTCAGAGAGTATAGGGGAGGTCTACAAAACCCAGCAGGAATTGTAAGCCACACATAGATTTTTGATTTCCAATCCCTTATTTGGTGGATTTGCTTTCCTCACAGCAGAATTTAGCTGGCAGTCTCAGGTTATCCTTAAAACTCAGAGCCACTTGTCGCTTGTGGTCCCTGAAGAGGAGGAAGCCCCAGAAAACCAATTTTGATGCAGAAAGTGGGGAGCACAACTCTTAGTGATAGCCAGTTCCTTGGTGGAACTGGTGAAAAAACTACAACAAAATGCTCAGATATGGCTGTGCATTAAAGCATACATGTACATGAAAATAAGAGCTCAGGAAACATTGATGGTACCAAGGACCAAATTAAATCATTGAAATAAACTTCAGATACTCAATGAAATCAAAAATAACTTATCTTCTACACAATAATTTTATGCACAGCCTCAGATCCCACCTTGAGGGGTCAGGATAGTGGGAGCTGACCACGTGCTGGTCATCTGGAAATTTGGAGCTGCCGAGAAGCTCTGCATGAATTGTATCCTAATTGCTTTCCAGATTTATAGGACATGTGATCACAGTGAATGCATAGGTAATGCAATACAGATGATAACCTGATTTTATACACCGCAGGATGGCAGGAAAATAACTGAAAAAACTGCAGATCCCTATTCAGCCAAATTCTCCCTGCACCCTTCCCCTCACTCTAAAACTTCCCTCTTGCTAAAATATTTTCCTATCTAGACATGCAATTCCCATGTGCAACTCCCAGCACTGTCAAAATGTGCCAGGCACATCAGTGCTAAACTGATCAGTCGGGAGAGCCAATTCCAAAGGTCAGGCTTCTTATTTCATACCTAACACTGCTTATGCATCTGATCAAGGATGTTTACAGAAAAAGGACAGAAAAGAAATCCTTTATAGGGAATTCAAGACCTGACTTGTAGATAACAAATTGTCCAGATAAAGACAGTGAGTTTGCTAGCACTCTGGATGCCTCTTGCAGGCTGCTTTATATCTTCTTAAATAAAACATTAAAATCCACAAGATGTTCTTTGTTTGTTTTGGTGAAAGAACCATGAAGCTGTTATTATTTGAAGCTTGATAGTGCTCCTCTAGGTGGGATATATTAGTTTGACCTCCATGGTACACTGCTATGAAACAGGGAGGTAACAGAGTCCAGGTGTAGGATGCCACAGAAGGGAGCAGGAAGGAGATCAAGAAAAGATGCAAGGATCTGGCAAAGTATAGCCTCAGCTGATATTCTCAGGACTGCATAGAACCACCGCTCAAACAGCCATAAAAGAGAAAGTAAGTCCATAACCACTTGCACAGAAAGCATGAGTCTCCTGCTCTGGATCTCAGCCATGTGCTCTCAGGTTTGCTGTAGTGCTCACATCAGTCGCCCAGCTCTTTAGCTGTCCTTGAAAATTACTGTGCAGAGCTGGGAGGTCCAAAGCTTATTCTTGATGTTTACTAAGCTAGTGACTTTCTGTTCACTTCCAAGAAGCACTAGATGTACATTTTATATGCAAAGTTTTCACTGCATGTATAAAACCTAGGATAAATTTCATGGCTCAGGGCTCACTGAAGGTCAGAGGTAAAGAGCATAAAAATTAGGAAAATAAAAATAGAAAAACAAGGATAAATATTTAAACTATGGAAAACCTTTTATTTAAAATTTTCTTTACTCTTCATGTTTTCTCCCCTTATGCACTTACATTTGCCTATTTATGTATTAATTACTATGCTTATTTATTATGTACAGTGTGAATATATAGTAAAATGTCCAACTCTTAATATATTTTCCCTTAGGGAGATGACAAATAAATGAATAAAATTAACATCTATGTTGTGAATTTCTGTCTCAGTAGTTTAGCAGAACTTTTGAAAACTGGTGCACTGGAGTATTTTTCAAGTCCTCTTTGTATAATTTGTAGGATTTTCTGAAAAAAAAAATACATTATATATATACATATATATATATATATATAATTATTTTTTTTTCTCCATAGAATTCTTTGCAATCTTCTGAAACAAGCTTATGTCTTTGAAACTTTTGTGGTATGTGTGTGTGCAGGGGAGTTATACAGGTTGTTTGTTTTTGTTTGTTTATTTGTTTTTATATCTAGATCCAAAAGAATATGAATTTAAAATTGTACATTAATAAAGTTAACTGGATCTTGAGGAAAGCTTATGTGATTTTCACCAAGTATAAAGAGAATTTCAGTAGTGTCCCAGAAATAATGGACTTTGAATGGCAGATGAGAACATACGCTGTTTCATTTAAACAAAACATTTTAATTTTAAAAACTGACCACTGCAGCAAACACTGCACAACATCAGTGATGTTGTTCTGGCACAATGTCAGTTCAAGTGGAAATGTGATAGTTTAGAAATCTACCTCCATAAGTTCTTCCTCGCTGTACCTGCACACTGTGTATAAACATGAACACACATGTACACAAATGCTCAGAGAAACTGTGCCTTCATGATCAGTGGCCATCTGAATGCTGTCTTAGTAAATGAAAGTAAAATATTTGAACTTCAAGGCCAGGAACAGAGCATGCAATGAGTCTATGTGTTTGGCATCAAACTTGGAAACTTTCAGTTAATTGAGTTCATGTATGAGACATGGTCTAGAGCTGAGCTTTGGCACATAGCTGAATTTTGTTGCTACCATAATGCAACAAAGCTGCTTTATAATAGCACACCCAAGGGGTGTTGCAAGGGATGAATTTGATCCTCAGTACAAAGCAATCATTATGTGCTAAAGTCATCATCTACTTCACACTATGTTTACATATTATGCATAATTTAAATTAATTATGTAGGTTTTAGACTATTTTTTAAAATCTCTTTCTTCAATAAGGTTCAGTTAATTAAAAACAAAAACAACAATAAAAAGTGCTCTCAGACTCTCTATAACTAAATGAAAATAAAATTAAAATATATTTTTTTAAAATCAGATAATTATTTTGGGGGGGTGACTAATTTGCCTCTAATCTAAAAGTTCAACCACAGTTAGTTTGCAGAAAATCATCAGCAAAATGGGCAAAACACATTTTCTGCACCTGACCTTAAAGGTCTTCATACTTCATTTTATAAATTCTAATATTTTTTATTTTTTTTTTTTAATACCACCTTATAACTGTACTTTTCTAACTTTCAGTGCTCTTGCAAAGACTTGAAAACATTTTTTGTCATCCAAACCCTTACCCTTTTTTTAGTTATTGATATCATAAAATAGACGGGGAAAAATACAATAAAAAATCCCAAGCCCCAGCCACTCACTGACACTGACACACAAACTATGCTACCAAGCCATATACCATATGACACATGAAAAGTCTGGACAATACAGTATAAACAAGGTCAGGCTAGGTTTATATGGAAGGAGTTAATTACAAATGAGAGAAGTCCTTAGAGTCTCTGTAAGAGTGGTGGAATTTCTGTTGCCCTCATCAGAGAGTTTAGGAGAATAAACTCCTTTTTTTGCCTGTCTTATCACATTATTTGAAGCTGAATTATAGTCGTGCTCTGAAAATCAGTAGTTCACTCCCATAAATCTTGGCCTGCTCTAAGGCAGTTTCTTCACTATTGTCCTCAGACAACCAGGTACCTGCTGCAGCTCTTCATGTAGCTTAGCCATTGGCTCCAGCAGGTATGCTCAGCTGACATGAAGGCTCAATCTAATCCCTGCTGCTCACATAATAATATTTGGTGCTTCACAACTTCTTTGTATGTCTAAGATATAGGAAGATTAAACAGGAATATATGGAAAAGGACCTTATTTTTAAGGGGTTTTAAATATATACATATATTTCCTAAGCCATCAAATAAACCCTCTTTTTTTTTCCTTTTTTGCATCTAACCTTTCAGATTCCAAAAGCTTTGTGAAGGTCCTGTTTAGTGTGGCTGGTGTTGCTGCTTACATAATAACAGTCCTGGTTTTCTTGTTCCTGTCATGAAGCAGGAAATCTCAGATAAGTGCAGAAAACTTGTTGTGGTTGTAAACAAAACACTACACAGTAATGCTTCTCATTAGGATCTAGCATCCTGTACAAAATTCTATGCCATTTTTTGAAAACAAGGATAGGTGGGATCAATGAGGATGGAATTAAGCTGGTACTGGAGGACAGAAATATGAGTCTAAACCTTATAAGTACCATAATGGCAACACTACTGTTGGAAACAATACAGCTCCCCAGACCTCCGAGCACCGTGCATGTGGGGCTGTTTCCTGATCAAGCAAACAGGAAAGTTGATAACTGAGGTATCTCTGTTGTACTGACAATATATTCTTTCAGTGGCTCTGCCATGCAGACCTTACACAGCTCATTGGCAATGCATGAATTTCCCCCAAAACCTGAGTCTGTAGAGTTAGCAGCACAAATACATCAAATGGGTTAGTACAAGCAAAACAGTTCATAGTAAAACAGCAACAGTTTTAATGAAAACAAGCAAAAAATCTGCCTCCTTTTTTTTTTTTTTTTTTTTTTTTTTTTTTTTTTTTCTGGCTTTGCACTTTGTAACTCCTGGCAAAGTCTCTCCAGCTTAGATGATCTAGATATCCTCCAAATGGAAAAATAACTTTCTATCATACAGAGGGGCACAGCAGAGAGCTTCTGTGCAGAGACACAGCACTGAATATGGTGGGATAATTTCATCAGGGACAAAACTGCTTGCTGTCACAGAAATTATGTCTCCTTTTGCACACTTTTTTGTACCCTTTGCTTACTTTATTGCTACCCCAGCAGTCTCATAACTTTCCATGCAGAGCTCCGGTGCTCAGACACTTAAAGCAAGGAACGAGAGCTGGTCACACCATATTACATCAGACTAGAAGACTTGAAAAAATAAAAAGGACAGGAATCAGTTATTACACTATGCCCACACTGGCACACAGCACAGTTTCACTCCTTGCCACATGAATGTATATTTTGCCACGTCCTGTGTTATGCGTGTTAATGTCTTGCAGAGCTGGTGACATCTGTGCTGTGCTCTCATAGCCTGTGCTTCAGTATATGATCTCACTTGGCCAGTGTCGTGCTTCATTATGTACTGTCTTGCCGAGTTGCTGATGTGCTTTATTAAATCAACATTATTTGAGTTCCACAGCCCCATGGAGAGGATCTTCTACTGTCTGTTCCTTCACTTGAAATGTTTGCTGTGGGTTAGATATAGCTAAACAATCTCACTCCCTTCACTTTTGTTCTCATACAGCAGAGTGACAGAGAGGAAATGGCAAGTTTAGTAACTGGGTGGGAAGCCTCAAAAGTCCAGCAGTCCAGGACTTTCTGGGTTTGATGCTGAATAACTGTGAAAATGCAGAAATCAGCAATGGAAAGGAGCTTTGAAGCAGGACTATGTGAGCAGGTAACAAGCTCTTACTGCATGAAAAAATGACGTTGCCATAGGGGTTGAAAAGAACCTGGCCTCATCAAATGTGATTCTGTGATTCTGTGATTTTGACAGTTTTGAGAGCATCCTCATGCCAATCTTGTCAAACCAGAGCAGGAACAGAGGAATAGGCAAAGCTTGTGAGCCACTAGTTAACACAGCAGCGTTCAGAGTCCCGCATGGTGATTTCAGATCATCTCTCCTTAGATGTTTTGCATCAGGGTTTTGCTGCCTAAATTCTTTCTTTTCTGATCTCTGTGACCTACACATGTACCTCTTTACTCCTGAGGCTGACACGATCACAGGCTAAAGCAAGTAAGAGCTGCCCAGCACTGAGGAGGGAAATTATGTCTGTAGATACCGCAGATTGAATGTTGGATAAGATAGATAAGAATAAAAATAAAAGTCTGATTAGTGATCAGTTAGAAATTATTAGTGCAGAAAATGCAATTTGACAACATCAGCACCAGCCCAGGCTCTGAATAATCCAAACAATTTGCCTGAATTCTAAACACTGAAAAGATGGAATTTCTATGAACACTGCCTCAGCTCATCTTTTTCCTCATCAGAGACATGTATCTCCACATCTGGGAAAAATAAAATGTTCAGCAAATTAGCTAGAGTTTGCATTGTGATTATTGCATTTGATATTTATCTGTGAGTCAAGAGCTCTGAGTCCTCTTCTGGCCACAAATATGCCATTTTCCCTCCTGCAAGTCTTTCATTGGGAACAAGTTAGGATATGAGTTTAAAGGATAGCAGATGGGGGTGGGGAATTTAGCTTTTGAGACTCTAAATCTTAAGGCTAAATTGTCCCTTACATTGTCCTTACTCCTATAAAAATAGCTGCCACTTGCTGCTTTCTGTGTTAGGGCCATTCCTGGCTCCTGGAGCAAATCCTGCTTGTGCTCAGCTCCGTGTTTCAGCCCAGCAGGCATTCCCATGTCTGAGCTGTTCTCACTGCATCTCTTCCTCATCTCCTTTGGGAAAAGACATTGAGTCAGCTGGACTGTACTGAATGAACAAATGTGATACTAAAATATTTGTATTATTTGTATTGTGTAGAATATTTGTAATATTCTAGGATAAAAAGTGGCTTTTTTATGTCTTGGTGTTTAAACTAAACAAAGAATTAGAAGTCCAGCTTTGACAAGGTGCTAACATGGTACTGGCACCAGTCTACACCTGTGCTAGGCAGTACCCATGCTATTTGTATTGGTACAACTGGCTTTTTTTCTTTTTTTTTCTTTTTTTTTTTTTTCCCCTTAAATGTTGAAACCAAAGCCCCTGTAGCCCACGTGGTGATGTCTGACCATAATGCTTCAGAAATCATGATAAAATACCATCAGTTCTGACACAATTTCCTTCTGCAGTAAGGTATATTAAACAATGCTGGTGTCAAGCACAAAAGAACATACAAATAAATAAAATAATAGGACACACTATGCTGCTTTTCAGCTCCCACTCTTCTCTCTGTGTTACCCACAGACATAACATAGCTATAAGGCTAAAGCTAAGATCCAGGATTTCTTGATCGTCATTATGCTACTAACTTATTTGGCCTCAATTGTTAAAGTCACTGCCTGATGACTGCCCTTCCCAAGCACCCCCCATAAAGTTGGGATGAGCTAATGGGAAATTTGCAAAGTGCACTGGGATACTTGTCTGAGAAGCACTCTGAGGATTATATCTAGGTATATGAAAAAAAAAAAGTTACACACTCGCATCTGAGTTTGAGCTTTCAGCACAGTGTTTTACCAAAGGGTTGAGCACGATTGGCTGGAGACCTGTGTATTCAATAAAGAACCTGAGACAACTTAACCACAGCCAAGCTGGATCATCTTCTGTAAGTCCCTGTTTTTCTCTACTTAATACAAGGGGAGACTGTGATAACGTTTATTTTTAAGTTTTCAAGAAATTTAGGTGGGATGTAACAAAGAGATGGAAAATACATTATTCACTTCCACATGTGACACCGGGGCAAAGTAACAGTGATATCCATAGAAAGGTCTGAAAACAGAGATGCTGTAGTGTCTTATTTACAAAAAAATTACCGTCTTCTTGGTGTTTGCTGCTAAACTGAATTCAATATCTGGATATAATCCCCTTGTGAAAGAAGAAATGGAAAATATTTTCAAAAAAGTTTGAATATTCTATCCTTTATTTTGTTTGCAAGCTGATCAGGCCACTGTAATATTCCTATTAACAATATGTGAGAAAGGAAGGCCATTTAAATGTAAAATAAATAAATAACAGTGTATTGAGATAATTATAGTATGGTGGAATAATTAGTGATAAACTCCTTACAGGGATAATAGCTGTCATTACAAAACCAGCATTCTCAAATATCATCACTTTTTGACAAAACCATTTCCTGAAAGAGGGAAAAATGATTAAAAACTTCAATTCACAAAGTGACTTTTATTTGGACAATAAATAACATACAAGTCACATTGTAAAATGAGACCCTTAATCATTTTCTGCCATGTTATTTGTCAAAATATAGACAGGAAAGAAATGATCACTCATAAATAACAGGTAACTTTATTTTACCACTTGCAGGGTGGGGGAGTAAATGTAATGTTTGTAGAAGTTCTTAGAGGGAAAGGAGAGGGAAATAAATGGCTAAAATTTGGAGTGGAAAAAAAAAAAACAAACTCTAATAAACTCAGTCTGATCAACCATACTGAGTAATCAAAATTTCATTCTTTGTGGAACCTGTGGGGAAAAATAGCAACTTTATTGGAATATTAACACTGAAAGGTTTGAAAGCATCAGAGAGGAAAGGTGCTTTTCAAAGCCCTACTCTAATTGCCTATGATGTATAATCTCAGCTTAATTTGATGTTAATTAAATTTCCCAATGCCATTGTCCAAATGGCTTCTTATTTATTTATTTATTTTGGTTTATTTTTTAGCTGCTTTCAGCTATTGGATGGCATCATCAAAAGGCTTTTATTCTGAGCATTTATGTCCAAAAGGCATGAGTGTGTAGAATGAAGTATTATTCAAATTAGAAGAAAGAATTAGAAGAAGAAGTTTCATTATTATTGTGGAAATTTATATGTAGGATTTGCTTTTTTTATGACTGGTTTTAGGACTAAGGATGGCATCCTGTAACTGAAACACATTCCAAGTGATTGCTGTAGGATTTGGAATAGGTAAATAGGAAAAGGTGGCAACCTTTGCATCCTTTATATGCTTTACATTAAACAGTAGAAAGAAGTTGGCAGTAAAACTTCATTTTTATTCAGATTTTGGCAATAGATTAGGGTTTGCATGTAGCAAGAAATCAGCACCACTTAATAACTTCCAGCACTTGCCAGTAAATGAACACAGATCCATTCCCCATTTTACAAGTTTTAGCATCCCTCAAAATACTATCCTTTCTATGAATATGACTTGAAGGTTCAAAGAGTTTAACTGACAGATAATAGAACTGGTGTGATTTCATCCTTTTGGTGAATTCCAACCATTGCAGGACTGAATCAGTCCTCCCAGTCTGGATCAAAAATTTAACAGTGGAAGAGGTCTTTTTTTGTTGTTGTTGTTGTTGTTTTGTTTTGTTTTGTTTTCTTCTTAACCATTTTGTCTTTATACCTGCATAAAACAAACAAACAAAAAAAGTGCCTATTTACATGACCCATGGAATTTACCTATAAAGGAAAGTGTTAAGAACGAGAGAAGGAAGGGAAAGAAAATATGGAATTGTATAGTGACTCCAAGCAGTTTAGAGTATCATGCAAACATAAAGTCATAATAATATTTATATTTTTTCCTCCTTGAACAAATACAGAACAAGTAATTATATAGTACCCACTAAACACCCATGAAGCAGGTTATTATCATTATATCAATTTTATAGGTAGCCTGTTTCAATTTTTATGAGGAGCAAAATACTTGAACTTCTGACAAAAGTAACTAAATCTACAGATCCTTATGTTCTGGCAATTCTATTAAAGATACCAGGTCTAGTTGAAACTGTCTGAATTAGTAAGAATTTTACTTGACAATTAAAATGACATCAAACTTTCATGGAGTGTCATAACAGCTGTATAGGACAGACTTATTTAGGCTTTTTGAGTAAGGTGAGAACTAAGGGAATCAAAATCAGCTCTGAAACATCCCAGTGACAGAGCTGGAGATGGAATGCCAGAGTCCTGAAATCCAGTTTTCAGTTATTCATATCCAAAGTAGTTGTTTCACAATTGCTAACACATTGATGTTACACATAAATTAACATGTGGGGAAATGCCTGAAGCAGAGTGAAGACAGCTAGTCAGTTAAAATCTCAGTGCTGCAGTTGATAGGCATCCTGTCACAGACTTCAGTTGGGCCAGAAGATGTATATGCATTGTATAGAATAAATTATGTTCATGTAGTATTAATTGCTATTGTTGTTTTCCTTGGATATTATCTTGATTTGCATGTTCTGTGTCAGTATGTGATCAAAACTGTTTGACCAGAGGATGGATTCAAGAACAGACTCTGTTTCAAGTCTTGCAGCTGGCAGGGACTTCAGGAAGTCTTTCGGCCATAGTTGCATCACTTAAAGAACAGGAGAGCCCATATACAAGGTCTGGGTATGAACTGTGTGTTGGTTTCTCTGGAACAATTTCTGTGAGAGATACCCTTGATTTCAGCTCAAAATTCAAAAGGGAAGAAAACATCCAAGTTGAGGAGAGAGAATCTTTTCTCTATCTCAGAGGTAACTGACAAGGTCCAAGGTGTTTTCAACTTAATTTGTTGAACCTATACCCTCTGAAACAACTTATTAAGCATGGAAATTATGTTTAACCTCAAATGAAGCAACAGGACTAAGATGTCTTCCTCCATTTCTGCTGCTACCAAATTCATTGAGTCTTGAAGACTCAGAGAGTGAATGTCTCCCCAAGGAGAGTTTCACCTGGGTAGGTTAATTACACTGCCCACAATGTGCCTGTGATACTCAGCTCTTTTAGAAAGCACTCTACCTTCAGGGTGGGCCATCAGGCCTTCAGCGCTTAGATTAGGATGTTGAATCCATAAAGACTAATGAGTCATGCAGGCTGGAGCTCAAGTCTGTTATTCCTCTTGAATAGCTCTTGGGTATTTTGTTTTCATTGCAGGTGAACTTAAGCAACAAGCATGTTTTTATTTGCCTAGCAAGGAAAATGCATCTGCTAAGGATGTGTGCATCTTTTTTAAGTGTGTCAATTTATATGCAAAATAGGTTTAGCACTTGTGCCCATGGCCAGCTGCCAACACAGCCCTTAGCATCTCAGGACAGCCAGGCCCCAGGTTCTTCCTTCTTCTTTCTCTTTCTCTCCCCCTCCCCATCCTAGTCCATCCCTACCCCCACCTTTATCTTCTGAACTGATTTGGAAAATAATGTTCCCAGTTTTACTCTGCAATATTTAAAACTCTTCCCATGCAGATGGTTTTATAGAGGTCTGAATAGAAATGAGTTGAGACATCTCAGAACAGCTATAGTCTATCATAAAGAGCAGCAGAAGATACCTAAGATTTTGCATAATGCAGCACACTTGGCATTCTTAGAGAAAAAGAAGCCAAGTCTTGCCTCGGCAGTGAGAAATTATTTCTCTTAATGTGATAAAGATTGGTCCCTTTGGGTCATGATAGTGGTACATTAAGTGGAAAAAAGTAAAACCTACCTTCTGCCCATCTATATTTAACCTGGCCTACAAATGATAAGAAGATTTCATTCTTCTGTATTTTCACTTTTTCTCCTTTCTTCATGAACACTGAATTTATCATTTAAATGTTAAAAAGAGAAACCAGATGCTATAGTTATTAACTTTTGGAATCAACTATAATCTTCCTATTAAATCCTTCCATCCAGGTACAGGCAATTATTTGCTTGATCTAAAGGTGCAGAAAATGTAGACACACAGGGTTTCAGAAAGTCCAGTTTAATAAGACAGGTGGGTAACTAATAATGTGGAAAATTACCTGCAGATTGAGGATATTGGGAATGACTAATGGCCAAAACTAAGCGAGTAAATTAGTTGCAAAATGATACCATTTGCAGTAGTTGTGTGAGTAGGGGACTGGATGGCACAGTGGCATGTGGCAGTGATCTGAGCTTGAATATGGCCCAAATTCAGGAAAACATGCCATCAACTTATGGCTTTTTTTTTTTTTTTTTTTTTTTTTTTTGTAATTGTTATTATTCTTTCCATGTGCTCTGTGCTATTTATGTAATGTTTAATAGCACAGGCACAGGAGCCTAGTTAGCTTTGCAAAGTTTAACAACAAAGTTGTCATCAAGGTCAAATGCATTTAAACTGAGACTTTGGTTTGCTTTACAAACCAAACAGAGTTCAGATAAACAAAACACTTCGTTCATTTGGGAAGACTGAAATGCTGAGATGGGAGAATTTCAAAGAGCATTTTTCCCCTTAACTAAAGATTTTCCACAAGTTTCTGATTCCAAAAGGCACTCAAATATTGGCTTCATTGGGACCATTTATGTACTCAGAATTAGCCACATGCCTAAGTACTTGGGATTTTAATTGCCTACCCCAAAATCTGTGATTCGGCAGTCTGGTCATGGGCAATATCCAAATGATTTTAGCAAGAGATTAGCCTATGAGAGGACAACTGGACTGATTCCCTTATGGACAAAATTATTTTCCATGACAGTCTAAGTACTTCCATGCTTCTCATCACTTAGAGACCAAAACATATCCCATCTCTTTATGAATATATTTTCAAAAATTTTCATAAAGAAAGAACAATTATCTCTTGGCTGTAAAGGGAGAATTACAGAAGAGAGTGAGCAACTTCAGATCACAAAGGAAGCTACTGGCAGAAATGAGAACTGAATCTGATTAGCCGATCTTAGATTTCCCCACCTGTACAATTGCATATTATTTCTGATGGGGTTAGAAATGTGATGAATGATTTCACAGTACCAGTTGTGCTGGTATTTATTCTCAGAGGGAATTTTAAAATATAATGCAGTGATCTAACAGTCACTATATTAGCCTTTTCCACAATGCTCATTATGTACTACCTTTATTGACAGTCGGGGTACCCAGAATAGACTGAGAAATAAAGAATGTAAAAATTGAAAGCATGTAACCTGTCTCCAACTTCGTCAAGTTTCCAAAAATATTTTCTTTGACATCACTGCAGGCTGAATTTACTTTTTTTTTAAATTTTTTATTTTTAATAGAACAGCAGTTTCTCTTATAGTTCTGTTTCTACTAGGCTTAAGGCTAGAAAAAAATATGCACTCAGAAAAATATTAGAAAAACCCTCTGGAATCCTTTTAGAAAACCCTTTTAGAAAAACCCTCTGGAATTTGGCTAGAACAAGAAATACATGCACACATATGCACACACACACACATTAACACACACATTCCTGCATGCGTAAACTGGATGTACATTCATACACATACAAATACATACTTCTATCTAGCAATAATCCCTGTTGCTGAAAATTTTGAATTTAACCCAGATCAGAAGCCAGATTCTTATACAAAATGAAATAATGAAAGTCATACTTTCCTGGTTTAATTAAAAATGAAAAGGAACTTGAATTGTTTCATATTATAGTAGCAGTATCTTTTAGATATGCATAAAGGGTAAGAATTATTTTTCCGAAGACAGTTATCTACTACATAGACATCTGCACCTAGTCTAGACTATTAGGCTTTTCTAGGGTATGTGAATAATTTCATTATAAAGCACACCTCCAAAATAAATCAGATACTTGCTCCTACAAAGGGATGTTTTTCTCCACGGACTGTAAATACAGACCAGGGGTATTAACTCATGTTTAGACATCTATATCACAAGAGATTTACAGAAAAGAAAGATGGATCTTATTTTATGCAACAAATTCCTAGAAGTTGTTTTATAAGAATAGGTAATTTTTAATAATCATAATAATAATGCTTGTAGCCAGTAAATAAAAAAAATACTAGTATTAACACCAGTAATAGAAACAATAGCTTTAGTTATGTCCTCCAGCAGTTGGAGTTGTGCTCCAGGTACTTGTCACTTTCATCCCTTGCTAGAAATGACTTCCCCCTCTGATTTACCCTCATGGGGACACTCCCTAAGGACCCACTCTAGGTTAGCAAAGACTTAGCAGAGATTAGTGTTTTTCTATATACCTAGGTGTAAAAAGAAAAAGTGTAATTTGGTTTCATAGTGAATGATAAAGAAATCAAAGTCCTTCAGCTTTAAACTTTTCAGTACCCAAAAATGTGATTTAAGTCGTTTAACTAAGTGGCATTTGTAAAAAAAAGGAACAATTTATCCAAAGACCAAGACAAGTTTTGAAACCTCTCATGATGGGTACACACCTATAACTATTAATTACATTGATGTCTGGTCTTCTGGTAAGTAGTACCTATAATGCAGTGAAATATAACTACACTGTACCTATAAAAATATTACCTTCATATTTTGAACTTGTAAATATGTTGGAAGCACAGATTCAAAAAACTGTAAGCACAAAATTAGTCAGATTTCCATGGGTTTTACTTCCATTGAAGTAAATTGTCATTGATCTAGTGACTACAGAGTGACTGTAATCATTTCCACTGGCATGGTCTAATCAGTTGTATGTGGTCACGTCTGTCTGGCCTATTCATTTTCCTTGAAGAGCATAATAAAATAAAATAAAATAAAATAGAATAAAATAAAATAGAATAAAATAAAATAAAATAAAATAAAATAAAATAAAATAAAATAAAATAAAATAAAATAAAATAAAATAAAATAAAATAAAATAAATAAAATGGCATTTTAGCTGCAAACTTAACCAGAGCAGACAGCTTGCTTTTTATACCTGCCACCACCCAGCACAGATAACCAACTAAGGCTGTTAAAAATGGGAAGAAACTGTCTTTTTGTGCTGTGAAAGTCAAAGGATGCTGAGCTGAACAGGCCCTACCTGTAAGACAAAGCATGAGGACAGGATTTGTATGCTCTGAAGGGCCAGATGCTTCAGCTGCGGTAGAGCTGTGGCCTCCACTGCTGAAGCCTGTGGGGAGATATAACATGGGTCAGAGAGTTCTAGAAATTTGGGAATCAGAGACATCATAATTGAGCTAACAGACTAATGAACTGGCCAGCAGTTGCCGAAATTCTCACGGCAGTTTCTCTGAGGAATCGCAGACACTGTTTTTGGTTGGCTTGGTAGTACGGATTTTCATCACATGCATATTTGGATGTAAATTACAACCATGAAAACAACTATGGATATATATACATATCTGGATATATATTATATATAACTATATTAATATATAATATAAAGCTTATTTATTTATTTATTTATTTATTTATCTGCAACCAGTGAAATGAACACCTTGTTTAATTTCTTGAACACCTTCTTGTTTCACCACCTGAGCTTTCCTGGGACTGAAGTTACCTCATTGTGGGAGGGCAACTGCTCAGGGCAATGTCCCCAGCTGTGAGGTGGAAACAAAATAGAAATGGCCACTCTTTTCCCTTCAAGGACTGAAAGCAGG
Source organism: Anas platyrhynchos (assembly GCF_047663525.1). NCBI lineage: Eukaryota > Metazoa > Chordata > Aves > Anseriformes > Anatidae > Anas > Anas platyrhynchos. The sequence continues at coordinate 5,908,505 of NC_092621.1, forward strand.
GACAAAGGCACTTGTATTTCATTTTGTGAAAGTCATTGATTCTATACCCTCACCTCCCATAGCCTTTCTTGACATCAGCAAAAATTATTAGTTTTGCTCTTCAGTGTCATGCTCCTTGGTTACCTCTAATTGAAATGGAGGCATTTTGAGTGGCAAAATCAGCTACAAATCCCTTCAAGTGCCTCTTTTGTATAATTTATCATGGGATTCAGAGCTTCTGAGCTTGGATCATTTAGTTCTCAGGAGTCTTTAATATTTGATCACATTTTGTGGTGGGACAATACTTGGTAGTGGTGGAATATGAAGATAACTGAAAATTTATTTACTGTATCAAATGCTGATGTTGCCAGAAGAGTGGTTTGAGATGAGGATTACCTTTCACAGAAAATTAACTGCAAAGAACAACTTAATTCAAAGGAACTACAGACAAGAAAGAGAGAAGTAGAGAAAGAAGGAGAGAAGGAAAGAAAGGAGGAAACACAGAAGGTAGGAAACAAAGAAGAAGGAAGAAAAGAAAAGAAAAGAAAAGAAAAGAAAAGAAAAGAAAAGAAAAGAAAAGAAAAGAAAAGAAAAGAAAAGAAAAGAAAAGAAAAGAAAAGAAAAGAAAAGAAAAGAAAAGAAAAGAAAAGAAAAGAAAAGAAAAGAAAAGAAAAGAAAAGAAAAGAAAAGAAAAGAAAAGAAAGAAGAAAAAAAAGAAAAGAAAAAGAAAAGAAAGAAATAGAAACATAGACCCTGTAGCTATTAAAAGGTACTTGAGCTTTCCGCTATAAATGAGTTCTTTCATCATGAACAAGTAAGGAAACACACTTTAATAAGAAATAATGTTATTAAAATCTTTTGATCAAGATAGAGAATGACACGGTGAAACTTACTTTCATGAGAGGTTACCTTCCTGAGCAGGAAATCATCCTATTTTCTTTTTTCAGAAGTGGCACAGAACTGCATGTCTGTGCAGTCACACCCCACAGTGTGGATACTGCTTAAAGCCAGTAAAAATAGACAGTAGAAAATGGAAGAATTTCATCTTTGTTAACTGCATTTCTCAATGAAGTATGGATTTATCTACCTACCTGAAACTTCTGCATCAATATTCCTGAATCTCCTTTTTCAGTTCTTAATATTATAAGCTTTTTTTTTTCTTTTTTCTTTTTTCTTTTTTTTTTTTTTTTTTCGGGGGGGGAGGCATAGGTAGGCAGGGAACAGGATGGGACAGGACTGGGAATACTGAGGCAAATTAAAAGCTGTATTTCTCTTTTAGTCTGTGTGTAAAGAAACTGGCTTTAATATCTCTTCTGTCATGGATCCTTTGTATAGGTTTGATCAGGACATTTAGAGTAGATCTGTTGCTAATCACTTCGTGATTTCAGCAAGAGTTAAGCAAATCTACGTATCTTAAGAGATCTGGGCCTTTAGGCTTGGCTGCATTATAGAAATTAAGATCTTAACTCCTTTCACTATCAACTGGGGCATGGTGGTATATTTAAAAATATACAGAAGGTTCCAAATATGCATATATCACTGTGATAGAAGAAATACTTTATTAGTAAATAAAAGTATAAAGTTTAGCATTTTGTTGTTGTTGTTGTTATCGTTTTTTCTTTTTCCTTTTACCTGCATTGCCTATTGGCAATAAAGTAATGGCTAAGCCATTATTTAACAAAGACCAGAATAATTCCATAAGCTCAAGAACAGTTAATTTTTAACCTGTGTTAAAACATAATAGTGACTTGCTTTCCGGACTGGAGATCTAGTACACCAGGGAGAAATGCCAATTCCCTACACCTTTAAAACTAAACCAGTTTCTTTGCTCTCATTTCCACACTTATCTTTGTATTTTCTGTCCTGCTAAAAGAGTGTTTATCACCTTCCCAAGTAATGGCATAGCAGCAAACATGGGGAAAGGCAGCACTGCTGGTGTTGTCTGTTAACTATCTTTTTGAATTCACAGTGTGTAGGCACAGTTTAAGCATTTTCAATATAGCATTACAGTGTGAAAGGGTGAATGGGGGAGTGGGGAGAGAACAGGCAGACATCACCCTGAGTGCACTGGTATTGAGAATAACTGGAAAAAAAGCCATCTTATCCCTGCGAAGATTCACAAAGTAATTCCTTGGGGAAAAAAAAAAAAAAAAAAGTAAATATTTGCTGCAAATTTTCTTGGAAGCTGTGGAAGCTGCAGGGGTCTAAAACTCTCACTTTTAAAAGCTTTAATATTTATCTCTTTCCTTTGTAAATTACTTCTATGAGCAGTGCTTCTAAAAAAAGTGTGTTATTACTCTAAGTTTGCAGCCCATGTTTGACTTTGGATCTAAAACAGAGATTTTCACCAAGAGGAGGAAAAAAATAAGCCTACTGATCTATGAGGGAAGCAAATTCTTTTGCTTCCACATTTCCAGTAACAAGTATGGGGCCAGATGGGAGAAATGGAAAGCATTCATGGGAACTCATTTTGCATTGAAAATTGGGTAAGGATGTTGACATAAAATAGGAAGAGTTGCATGTATTAGCCCAATCTACCCTAAAATATATGTACATGTATCTCCCCAAGCATGATTCAAAACTCCCTAATACTAACAGAATGAAACTTTTCAAAGGCAAAATCAAATATGTTTGTTATTATTGTCAGATATTTGTGTTATGTTTATAAAACTTCAGCAGTGAAGCCCCAAGCCTTCAGAAGAAATGCTATATATATATGCATTTATTATTTTTTTTCCTTTTTCTTATGTCTGGCCATATCTAGTGGGTATAAGGAGAGCAGATTACATTCACTTCCTGTTTCTATATTCTAAATATTTGAAGTTTTTTATCAGGTTCTACATCAGTCCTTTCTTTAGCATAAACTTTGCTCTTTTCTCAGTGATCATACTTCCTAGGCATTTGATCATCCTTGCTGCTTTTGAATCCTCAGCAGGTGCCTTAAGGCATTTTATGCCCACTTTGATGCAATAGAAGTACAACTTAAAAGGAGATCAGGCTCTCCAATATATCTTTATATCTTTTAGGATAATAAATAATAATGATCCACATTCACATCGCACTTTGCATTTGCAAGATACTCTACAAACATTAATTAATTAGTTCTCATGGCTCTCCTGTGTGATAGCAGTAATAAAGCTTTGCAAGGATATGGCACCTTTGAGCTAAGGTTTTGAGATAACTTTAAAAATATTAATGAATATCTAATCCATTTATACATTATTGCTCACAGCAGGGTAAAATAGGATGTAAATAGTATTGTACACTTTTTACGTTTATCACAACTGAGATCAAGAGCTTTTTGGATCAGAGTGCCAGAGGTGACATCCATCTTGGGCTTGTGTGAAACAGCACTGTTAGATGCTGGTATAAATCCTAAGAGATTAGGCTGTATGTCATTTTCCCTTACCACTTTACCATGCTTTGCATAGAAGCATAATTATTTACAGGAAGGTTTTTCTCCTCACTTGTTCTGCAGAAGCATAGGCTTTAAGAGCAGTTGGAACAACCTAGATCATCCAGCTGATTAGTTTAAGCTTCCCTAAATCCATAGCATACAATTCTAGGAAAAATCTGCACATATGTTGCATGACAGTAGCATAATCACAACAGAAATGCTTCCCTGCAGCTCAGAACAGAGGAATAGAGACTCATATATGTAATATATCTAAAACTTCTAGAAGATGAGCAGAAATTCTAGAATGAAGATATTTTATACATCCATTAGAAAAGCAGTGGGTAACATAACTTCATATATGATGTGGGGTTTTTTTGTTTGTTTGTCTCCCTACTATCCCTACTATTTTTTTATTTTTGTATTTGTAAGATAATTGCATGCCTAAATTCATTGAATTCATGGGGTTTTCACATCTTTCTTTCTTTCTTTTTTTTTTTTTTTTTTTAATAGGTGGTGGCTTTAATTAAAAAAAAAAAAAGACTAAAAATACCCTCAATACTTAAATACATAAAACAGCAAGCTCTTTTTAGATCTCTGTGAGGAAAAATGAAATGCTTGGGAAAATGTGACAAAAGCACAGAAAAGCTATAACAATTCTCACAATAAGTTCCTGAAGGATAGTTCAGAAAAGCCACTGAAAATGATTCTGGAACTACTGGAAGACTTTCAGACACCATAATACTGATGACATTTGGAAATGTATATGAAATATTTGAGACGGATATTTAGAAGACAGTGAGAGCTTAACTGAAGGGACATTAAACTCTCCAAAATAAAAAGACAGTTCATAACAACCCTTTTTTCTTGGATTTTTTAATATTTGCTTAGAAAAAATGTTCACTTTCCTTTGTCTTGCATGACGATTTACTACCACTGACTTCTGACTCATTTTATAGAATAAATTAATTATTCCTCCAAAGTCATGTATTATTCTGCAAATGTGAACATGCATAGGTATGTCCTGGAAACAAGACCTGCTGGTAAGTGTTGTTTATATGCAGTTATTTGTGCAGTTCTTCATTTAGCTTTCAGTATAACAAATGAGAAAAGTGCAGAGAAAAAACAATACAAATACAGGGAAAACAGTAAGCTAGATAGTAAGCTAGGCTATACGATTGTTTCCTGGTCTGAGGCTGTAAGATATTTCCCATTTCTTGTAGGGGATGGAGGAAGATATTGCACTGATTCAGAATCAGATACAAAAGAAAACAGACAGAAAATTAAATTAAAAAATTAAACGTTGAATTTAAGTTGCAGTAATCAAACCTACAATTCAAAATAAAATCCTTGCCATTCTTCAGGTCTAAGTTACCATTAAAGAAGAACAACTCCTGTGTTATTATTCGCCTGTCATTTCCTGGTAAATCAGTGTCATTAGCATTGATTTTTTAGAGGGGAGATTAAAAGAGGTTTAGTTAGGAGAGTAAAGCAGAAGTATATATTATCCAAGCCTGTGTAGCTCTGGGTCTCAAAGATGACATTTCCCTCTCTGCTTCATTAACTTGCATAGCTTGTTGAGCTTTAGCTGTTTCTAATTAATTCTTTTACTGGCTTTTTTGAATGTGTATCATCTCTGGCAAACCATATAAAATGAAGAAATCTCTCTAAGGTTTTACCCTTTTAATTATTATTTTTATTGCTTAAATGAAGCTCCGGAATTGCAAATGTTGACATTTTAGTTGATTCTAGTCATTAGAGTTTTCAAAGGAGGAAAAAGGGAGTAAAAGCTAAGGAGAGGAAGGGGGCAGTGCAGATAAAATAATAAATAAATAAATAAATCAGAAACGGAGTAGGATTCTGATTGCCAAGGCAAATGCTGTGGAAAATGGAAAATAAATAGGTTTGTCAAAAGTGACCTCCATGATGGTTTTGCCCTTTTAAATCCTAACAGGGAAGGAAGCATCATTAGAGGTAATTCCTCTCTGTCTTGTACACAAGCTGACATGCAAATGAATGGAGTTTTGCACTCCTGCTTGTCATTTTGTTTTATTCGGATAGAGCTTAGCTAGTAAGTGTGGTAAGTACTCAGACACACATACACACACACTTGCCTTCACATGCAGTCATTCACACCTTTCATTAAAATCACAATCGTGCAAATACATAGTAGAACATGTCTGTTTTCTTCTAGAAAAAAAAAAAAAAGAAGACAAAAAAAAAAAGACAAAAAATACCTATTAGAGTGAAACTGTATTTGTGAAGCATGCATCTGAGGATTTTAATGGAATCTACCCTGGTTAATGCACTGTTCTGTCAGCCACCCCATTTACTTGGCAGATCACCCTGTTGACTTTCAAATAGATGCTCTAAAATAGAGGGACATTTAGCTTTGTTGCAATGAGAAAATTATACCTGGGTAAGATGAGTAAATGTAAACGTATAAGCTACTCCACAGGCTAGGGAGTGAACTTGGGACGTGTCAGCTATTGTGCGGTGACTGCTTATCCTATCACTTATGTAAGATTGGCTGTTCACCCCCACCTCCTTTTCATTAATAAAAGAAAGAAAAAATAAATACAGTCTTCTTTAAAAGAAACTCTTAGTTTAAAACAGTTTTATAACTGACTCACTCTCCTGTTACAGCTGCACCAATGACCACCAAGTCATGGAAAAGTATCTCAGGCGGCCTCATCCAGCAGAAGGACAGGAAGGAAAAAACAGGCTGGATATAGCCCAGCAGTAGATTTGCTGGCAGTGAAGTGAGAAACTAAAGGGGCAGGACAAGCATTTCCTCATCCTGTGACCCAGAACGTGTGTACCACATTAGACAACGCTACTGGAGTTATTTCACTTTCAGAATCTTCCAGAGATCACTGAGGATTGTTTGCAAGCAAGCAATTTAGTGAGACCTAGCTGGAGGTAAAAGGAATTTGTTTATAAAGACATTGGTCATTAGCATGATGAAAATAAGGAGCATTTGCATTATGTATATAAGAGAAGTGATATTTTTGAAATGTATTTGTTCTTGAAACCAACCAGAACTGGATAGATTCCCTCTCAAAAAGTACTTTTAATTTGAAATTTTCGGCATCTATTACCATTACTTAAATTTCGCTTTCTTATGACTACACCAAAGGGCCTTACCAGACTATGACAGGAGTAGAATCCCAAAGATGTGCATAAGATTTCAAAAAATATTCGTTTTAATGCATTTTATTTTAAGAAAAAATCATCTGGCATACTTACCCAATAAGAGAAGAGAATAAATAAAACATTACTTTGACCAATCAGAAATGTGGGGTCAACTGGATGCTTTTATAGAGGATTGCACGCAGTCTTGTCTACATGTAGCTATATTATCTTCCTTTTGAGAGGATAAGCAGCACAATAAAAGTAAATTAGTTTATTAAAATGAAAAAGATAAATTTTTCATCTGAGTAAATCATGGGTAGCTGGTGCACTGTTCAAAATATAAATGTCTCCATTACCTTTTTGTGCTTTATTAATGTCTAAAATGCTTTTAAGAATATGATCTTGAATCAGTGCACCACTGAGCACCATGTTGTGTGCAAACAAAGATCTAAAGGAACCTTTCTAGAGGAGAATTATTTGCTCAACTTAAGTAATATTAAACACCTGTGGTTGGATCACCTCAGCTAAATTTAGCTCTCTCACAGTTAAGTGAGTAGTTTGGCCACTGTCAAGGCACTTTTTCTGGAGGGATTAGACACCTTCAGAAATGCAATAGATCCCAGCTTTCTACTTATTTTAGCATGGTGGGACCTGCCCTTTGGGAATACTCTTCCTTTCTAGGTGACAGAAAGAGACAGTGAGAAGGGAAGAGTACAGATTACTGTGAGCAGCTGTGAGGCTGTGGTTGGATACTGTGACATACCACGGATATACACAGCATGGCCCCATATTCTTATTATCTATATATTTAATCTTATTTTATTTTTAGCAAAAACACTTATGCCATTTTCTGCTTTTGTATTATTTACATTAGGACTCACCTTGTATTCTTGGAACACAAACTGAACAGGTTCTCATGCCAAAAACTATGAAAAAATGGCTCTATGTCTTGTTCCACAAGAGGGTTTTGGGTAGACCAATTTCTAGGGGTTCTTCTCAAGATACCTAGAAATGTAAATTTCAAGAAAAGCTAAATCCCATACCATATGGGAAATATGCCTTACCCCAGACCCTCAGGCTGGTGAAATTAAACCATTTCTTTTTTTCCCTCGAAGAGCTGACGCAGTACAGGATGATTAGATGCTCTGACAAGTCTAAAACAGGAAGCAGGTAACTTTTATTGTCCTAAAATAGTTAAATATAATAGTTTTTAAATAGTTTTTTAAATAAAATAGTTGTTTGTTTGTTTAATGTTTGTTTAATTGTTTAAATTTGGAGCATCTCTACCTCTTGCAGTCAGGCAAGTATATAATCCCACACCTACAGAACTGAACAAGGACACCTGTTTATACAGTATTTTACAGAAAATTTGTATGGATTACAGAAACTGTGGTAGGTTGATAGTAATTCAATAATATTATATTGAATATTGAAAACAATAATATCAGTCTGAGTCAAAATAAAATTCCAGTTATACTATATCTTACCTCTGATTTTGGCCAGAATTGATGTATTGAGAAAGTATAAGAGGTATGAGAAAGTATAAGGCAAAGAACAGATATGAAATTGTTTTTCTTTAGAATTGTCTTTCCAGCAGAAGCAATGTGGGGACTTTCTATGCCAGACACTGAATCTGATTATCAGGTTTAATAACCAAGTGGAAAACCAGTGATATGATTTAGAAGCCTTTGGGTCAAATTCTGCTTCTATCTAGAGCAAAATAAATCTGGAGTAATTTCAGATTCCAGATTGTATAAAGTCAGACAGATTTGTAAAAAGAAGAAAGCAATTTACCACTGATCAAAGAAAACATGAACAAAAATAACACTTGAGTTAGAAGTAACATTTCATCTTGCTTTTCTACCTTTCTTCAAAATTGGGTTAAGCCAATATACCTTCCAAGTGTGCTTCCTAACACTTACTTTTATTACAGTATTGTATTTTTTTTGCTGATCATTTGGCTGGCTTTGTACAACTGAGCTATAATGTGTTCAGTTGACCTTTCTTCATTTAAATGCTAATAGAGATCTAGGAAAGCTGCTGCCATGCAAAAGGCCAACTAATTGTAATAGACTTGAGACCTTTTGTTTGTTGAGCCAGTCAAACAAAGAAAGGGTTAATTAAAACTTATACTAAATGTTTACAACCTAGGAGAAAAAAGTCTGTGTGTTACACATTAAGCAACTAGCAAAAGTTCTCTTCCAGACATAATCAACCATAACATAAAACCATAAAAGTTACCTATCTGAATTCATTTGTATTGAAAAGACTTAAGGATCAGGTACAAGAACAGCTGATCCAGGGTACTTTAGCCTTGCTGGTTATTATAGGAGCTGGAAAGCACTTTATCCAGTAAGCTGCGGATGGAAGAACATAAGAATGGAAAAGATTTGCACTAATTTAAGCATCAAAAAGCATCTGTTCTTTTCACTGATTAGGTTTCCTTTTGTATCAGGTGTACATGCCAAGGTTGTGGTAGCAGGGGGGTGCATGATTATTCTTTATAAGAGGTCAAGAGCTGCCCTGTGCCAGACACAGGCTTTTTCAGCCAGCTCCACAATGGAAACACTTCAGGCCATAGCTGCTGAGTTTGTGGTGCCTCTGTGAAAATGTATTTAAGAAAGGGCAGAAAGTGCCCCATGGGCAGAGGAGGAATGGTATGAGTGAGAAGGAGCAGGGGGAACACCAAGGTCAGAGGAGGAGGTACACCACAGTGGAGTAGATATTCCCTGAAGCTCATGGAGGACCCACAGCAGTGCAGAGCAAAAGAGTAAGGAAGGACCATCAGAGAGAAATTGCTACGTACTGATTGTAAACACCGACCCTGCACCATCTTCTTTCCTCAGTGAAGGGACTGAATGTAATTTGACATGATAACAAGAGAGGAAGAGAGAAGTCTGGAGAGGAGTGAAGTTGAACCTTTGGTCAGAAAGGTGTTTTTCCTAAGTGATTTTAAAGTGTGTTTCTTTTTTGCTGTTGTTTTTTTTTGTTTGTTTGTTTCCCAATACCCGTAAACAACTATTATGTTAAAATTGGCAACAAGTTACGTCAGTTCCTCAAGTTGACTCTGTTTTGACTGCAAAAGTAACTGGTAAGTGATACCCCTGGCTTTAACTCATCCCATGAGTTTTCTCATGCTCATATATGCTCCCTCATGAGGAGTAGTAAGGAAGCAGCTGTGTATGTCCTCGTCTGCCATTCTTAACAAAAAATAAATAAATAAATAGCCTTAAAGATTAAAAAAAAATAAAATCATTTTAGATCATATGAATCAGCCTCTTTAAGTTCAGGGTTTGGGGGTTTTCTAGGCAAGACAGGCAAACTTATCCACAGATTTTGCCAGTCTTTCTGTGCTAGTTTACAGCTCTGTGGACACAGCAAAGAAAGTAACCAAAACTTCATCATGGCCACTGTTTTCTGTATTTTCTGTCATCTATTTTAGTCAAGCAATTCAACAGCTCGTTATGCAAAATGTCCTTGACTCTCTATGCTGTTCAATATTTATTTTAGCTTCACAGTCTTTTATTGCATTGTGATGAAAAATAGTGACAACATTTTCTGTGTTAAGGAAAAGAAAGGTGAGGAGAGAGGTGGGATTACAAAAAAGATGTTGTTAGGTTGGCCTCTCACAATATTCACATCTTTCTGTTTATGTCTTCACATTTATGTATGTAACTGTAACTAGATATGTTACCCAGTCTACCAACAACAAAAGGCTGATTAGTCTTGAGCTCATTAGTTTAATTCTCATTAATAATTATTTTTCTGCAGAATATGGCCTTCCCTTGGCATTCTCTGATGTGTCTATCCTGAATCTCAGCAAGGAAATTCTTGAAAATCATTCTCCATAGTCACACAGGATAATAACGATACCTTGGGGTGACCCAGAAGATAAGCACAGCAGCTATGTTCCAGGTGGAGTATTGTGGTCTCAAAGAAACCCTACCCTGTGTTTGCAGAGAAGTATTTAGACTTCAGCAGGGCACTGTAGAATTCTGATAACAGGTCTTTATCAGGCTAGAAATTGAAATTCTCTCTTAAAAATACATCAGAAATGAAAGGTGTGGAGAATCATAACAAGGATTTGGTATTTCAGGGATGTGAGTTGTGAACACAGAAAATTTCACGACCTGATTTTTTGGAAGCAGATGAGTCACATACAGTACGAGACTTAAACAGTTGAGGTCATTTGCAATTCACAGTGCCTGTAGTTTAAAATTAGCGTGGGTTTTGGAGAGCCTTTAATATTCATAATCTGACCCAATATTGAAATGTTCTTTAGAAAGATAGAGATTTAAGGGGAAATAATATGAAGTGATATCAGGAGAATTTGCAAAGTAGCTTTAATAGACTAATTTCAAGATCACTAGCTGCATTTCTGATCAGAAAATATTGAAATGTATCAAGCTTACCTTGAGATTCTAGACTATTTATTCTATTTCTGTAATTACCACCAGTGATTCAGCATTTTTTTCAAATACCCAAGGTCTTGGCTAGATTTACTCCACCATGCTTTCAAAATCAAAAAGAGAAAAACAGCACCAGGGAGAAAAATGATGTGTTTTTTGTTTGTTTTCTAGTGACAAGTAGGCATTAAAAGAGACTTCCAAAAAGAGGGCACACTGTGCAACGAGCCAGCTGTGGGTTGTGACATATGCTCCCAACTCCTGAAAAGTGGACTGAAATAATCAAATTATTTTTTTCCTAGATTCTGTTAAATTGGTAACAACCTTAACACACTTGTTTAGTTCAGAATCCAGACTCATTTTGAGAGAGTGGGAGATCTCTCTACATATGAAAAGTCATCAGAAGTCCTTTGTGTTACCCAGGCATCTGTAAACATACTCTTACATTGAAGACAGACAGAATTTGGGTGGAAGATGTCACTCAAATGCCTACTTACTGCATCTTTTCCTCAGAGCGAGTGTTCAGGATTTAAAAGCAATAGGAAGTTAAATGGCCTTTATGATTGTTTAGTGAAGCAAAGGTTACAGCTATTGAGTTATCAGACACAAATGGTGGAATGACTTCATGATTCACTGAAGCTTTCCACTTTCTTAGGAAGCCTTATTCTTGATTAGGTAATCTGTTGGTTTATGCTTTCACTGGAATGGAAAGGGACTATGATAAGAGTCTATGAGTCAGAACAAATCTTCGTTGCACTGCTGTAGAAGCACAAGATTCATTAGGAAACTAGCAACTTTCTAATACGCTGTGTTTGACTCTCACACCTTAGCCTTCATTTAGCTGGTACTTGAAGTGCTTTTGTGGGCAGTTAGGGTCAGAAAAGCACTCGACAAACTTTACCTATTCCTGTCTTATATTCATTCATCTTCATAAATATATGATCTGTGCTTTCCCACAGCAACTTCCATCTGAAGATCTCACAGTTCTTCACTTTCTGCAATTGAGAGTAACTTCTTGGGAAACAAATGTGGTCTCTTTACTCGTTCAGTAAATAAAATGCAGTCAGCATGATCAGATACTTGCCTTTCAAGACAAATTGTGTCACAGAAGGTCAACCTAAATGATCACAGTAGTCTCAAACATATACACTACACTTCTTGCAGCTCGGTTTTTATTGTGAGAGATAAGGAGAAAGCATTGAGAGGCACAAATAAAAATAGATTGTTGCGCATTTTAAACCAATAACTGTGCTAACATCAGTGAAGGTGTGCTGAAATATCACTTCAGAAGTCAGACCAACAGTAATATAACTTTCTAACTTGCAGGTATATTTAAGTGATTAGAGGTTTCTGCTAAGTGGTTTTCGTTTTAGTTGCTTCTTTCTTGTTATTTGTGCCAATTTTTAATTTGGAAATGTAGCATTGTTTCATTTAGCAGTCCTGTGAGATCAAATAAAACATTCTGATTCCTTCAGTTGGAATAAATCCTTACGTCTTTATCTGAGAAGACAGATTTTGTTCCACTGAAATAAAAAACAAAGCTTCAGGATGTCACAGGGTTACCTTTGATCCTCCATCCTCCAAAATGTCAGGCCCTTCTCATGCATCGTTAGGGTCATGATAGAACTTTTGAAGCAATTTAGGAACATTCATGGCACACATTTGTGTGCTGTAGGAAAGTCAGTAGCAGTTAGTTACCCACCGGGAACTTCCTTGACTGTGGTTCAGGAGTCGTATTCTCTATGATGTTTGACCACATAGAGATTAAAGCATCAAATGACCTGATAGTCTTTAACAAGCACTTTTATAATGGCTTGCTTTTCAGGCTTTTCAGGCTTTTTTTTTTTTTTTTTTTTTTTAAAAAACCATGAGTAAATCAGGATATTTTAACTGACAATTTCCTGCTAATTATGTGTTCCATTCTGCATACATTTTACATGAAAATAGCTTGTCTTCTGGTAATAACCAGCAATCTTCCTTGTAAGAAAATGGAGTTGAGTTTAGAAAGTAAAACCTACCTATGTAAAGTTTAGAAAGGCATTGACTTATATCTATACTAGACACATAAAAATTTACCTAACAGTTAGTTACCATTATCAGCCTGTGTATATGTTCATTGACACCAGATGAGTATCTGATCCGTCAGTCTTGCTTGCTGAGCAAAACAAGTGTGAAGATTTTACTTGATAATTTCCATCCTCATGGTTCCAAGGACATTAATATATTTAATATCAATCAAATTGTTTGTGCTAGCCACAGGGAATTTGTATCAGTATCCTTTTTTGTTTGGTAGACTGATATTTTGACCACACAAACAATCAGAGCTCACAGAAAGTAATGCAAAGATCAGAAATGATGTTGAGGTCTTCATTTTAATTGAAAGCAAACCAGAAGGACTCCAAAGGGTTGCAGCAGACACTGAATGAATAAAAGAATAAACAAACAAAGTCAATTTTTGACTGTGAAAAAAGTTTTTCCAGAGTGATGTTTTTAACTTTGGACAGGGAATAAATCAGTGGTGGGCAACCCCCCTGAGATAATGAAAACATGTTTATGAACTGTTTTCAGAAGATTTGGAATATAGGTGAAATGTTAGGGAACAGAGCGTAATTGTATGTTAGGAGCAGAGAACTCTATGGCTAGACCTCCAGGGAAATTATATATATACAGTACTGAGGGACTGTAAAATAACATGCTGAGAACTAATCAGTAAAGATAGAATTTGCTAGTATTAAGAAACGTTATACCTTTTTGTTAAAATCAGTGTTAGAAGCTGGTTACTCACACATCACTTGTTAAAAGCTTGCTTTTCCCACAAGAAATTGTGTTCCTCATTATCTAAAAATAGCCAGTATATATTCACAATGAAATAATACACTGTCCTTACAGGACATCATTCCACAGGTGAGGGAGGCTGTAGTACTTCAACATTTATCCTTGGACTTCATGTCCTTGGCTTTGGGATCTCTTACTAATATGGTCTTTTCCACAGACATTTAGGTCTACACTGGCAAATTTAACTTTCCCAGGAAGCATTTCTGGGCACTGGAACTTAAACAGTTATACTGCTCAAGAATTGGTCTTGACACCAGCCAAGGACCACTTGCAAAAGGCCATTCAGAAGCAGGCAACCCATTTTTAAGGATAATAGCTTGAATATGGCATTCTGTGAAAGCTAGCGTCACTGTCAGATACATTCCCAAGCACATACAGCTTTCATTCAGGGAGAAAAGACACAAAACAATGAAATCAAGCTGCAGAAAGAGGAATTTCAATTAGATAAGGTAAAAAGCTCTTTACTGTAACAATGATGAAGCCCAGAGTAATGTGGTCTAACTTTCAGTCTGACAGGGAGTTTAGAACTGGAGCTTTCTTCAAATCTACATTATTCTATGTTTAATTTACTAGAATAGATGTAGTCACAGACTCCACCATGCAAAGCAGGTCTTCTGCAGTTTCTATTCTTTCCTTCCAAGAGTGCAAGAGGAGGTTGTCCCATTTTCTGTCCAGACCCTCTCTCTCGTGAGCTCCTCTAGAATTCAAAAGGCCATGTACCTATATTTGTCGGGAAAAGGAATCAGGATGGAGCTGAGGAGATCTACACAAGCAGACTGGTTATTTGTCCATAACATTTGGACAAATGTCTGTTTTTTGTTTGTTTGGACCATGTTCCTGGGCTGAATATGACTGCAGACTGCAAATAGGTGATTCTTACAAAAAATTAAGTCTAGCTATCATTTAAAGGGATTTGCCAGTTCCTTTGTGCGATTATCTTTCTCCACTGACTCCTTAGTGACCTGCTTTGTGTGAAGAATCATAGCAAAACTCCTGGCTTCTGGAAATGCAGAAAAAAACAAACAAACAGTGTTCTTCTGTGATGGTTGGTAAAGGAAGAAGGAAGTCTCTCACACCGCTCTGTCTTATCACAATGAATCCTGAGAGCTAGGGAACAGAGTGAAAAACAGAGCTTATGTTTGATTTTTCCATTAGCAGCCTCCAAATACACACTAGAGACTGTAGGCCTAGCACTGCAATCGTCTATGTAAAAATGCCCACAGAATTAGTAGCATTGATCGTAGAAGGCAATAAAGCTTTCAGTTCAGTATTTCAGTGGGTTTTAGTTTGGAGGCCAGCAATTTTCTTTAAATCATAGTAATTAATTTATAACTTAGTTAAAGAAATAGTAAGATTTGAGTATCAACACACTTGTTTTGGAATACATTTCTCTCTCTCAAGGAAAATAATGCCTTTGAATGGTTTGTTTTACAGTTAAGGGAATTTCATGCACCCTTTTATAGAACCTTCCAACTACAGATGTTGAAGTACACTACATAAAATAAAAATGTCTTTACCTGAATTTGCATAAGGAAAAAAATGAGGCTCAAGATTGTGAAAAGACTCTAAAAAGTAATATAATGATCGAGTAGCTGAGCCAGAGGAATATCCCACATGCCTTAGACCATGACATTGTCTGTAATTACTTAATCATCAGCATTTTACAGTTTTTCAGTATCATCACTTGTTTGTAGAAGTTATTCATTTTCTCGTTTCTCCCTGGGACCCTTGAATCTAGAAGCTGTTTCTAGAGACAGGTATCTTGCTTGGCATTATTCTTAATGTTCTCCTTCATAATCTTACATATTGTGGCTGTATAAATAAAGATACAGAGAGCTGTAATAACTGTAATTAAATAATTCAGGTTTCATTGGTCTTCTGAAGGTCATTTTGTCCAAACCCTCAATCAAAGGACCAACTTCAAAGATATATTAGGTTGCTTGGGGCATTTTTTTTCTCCCAATTTGATTTCTTTACTTCTCTATTTCATCCTTCCTTCCCATTCCTCAAACACTTCTCCTTCTTTTCTTCAATTTCTAATGTATGTTTTACTTTTTTTTTTTTTTTTTCCCACATCTTTTCCTCTGCAATGCTTTTTCTGTATCTTTTTGTATTTCCTCTTTTTTTTTTTTTTTTTTTTGACTCATTCTTCATTTCCCTTCTTACTTCACCTTTCATTTCTCCTGTCTTCCTTGATTTCCTGTCTAATTCTTCTTCCTCTTTTTCCTTCCTTACAGTCCTTCATTCTTATTTTTTGCTGTCTTTCTCTCCTTTATTCTACACAACTTCTTCAACTGTCGGGTCTCCTAATCATCTCCTCTTCAATTAGTTTAAAGGATCACTAATGCCACAAGTATTTAATGACTACATCTCTATTAGAAGTTGTTAAACTTTGAACATTTTACCCTTAATTTGCATATGCATTTCATGGTCTTCCCTTTGCATTCACCACTGCAATCACCATATTCTCTTGCAGCTTCCATAAAAGAAGTTCAGAATTGATTAGATTATACAGGCATAATCGTGAGAAGACAAGAGCCATTTGAATTATGCTACCAAAATGTACAGTTGTAGATTTGTAAAGTGTTTGTACATAAGGAATGTGTATAATGAGATACAAACAATGTTCCTCAATTACCTCAATTTTAGTGAAAATGACTGGTCCTACAGAACTGATAATTTTATTTAAGTCAACACACTTAATAGCCACGGTTAGATATATCTGTCTGAGTATTTTTGAATCCATTTGTACTTCCATTTTCCTTACTATACAGCAGCAACCACAGCCTACACAAAGTAGTTCTTTTGCTTTCAACCCTTGCCTGATTCTTTTTTTCTCTTGTATTCTGAGAAATAGTGAATGATCAATCTCTTTTCAGTTTTTCAGTGTTCATTAAGACATGGAATTCCAGGACACAGAATGTCTATTCCAAACATCTGTATGGTTTCAAGGGGGGAATGGACAAGGTCATTGATGATAATTATATCTCTAGAACCCATTTCCATCTCAAAAAACCCTGAGCTGCAATTATTGCAGGCTCAGGCAGTAGTGAGAGAAAAATCATATATACTAACCCTGATCTTAGTTAGACTCATTACTGGACATCTATTTTTGTCCACTTTCAAAGACAGGACATTGCTTTATATGAGACACCTTGTAGCTGATCTTACATTCTTATCCATGATTTCATTTCTCCCTTATCACTCTTTAGACATACCTCTAAAATTTGAAGCTAAGTATCTGACAAGGCATCATTTTGACATCCCCTTCTGTATCAAAGAAGGCTTATTCATGAAAAGTCTTGTAAAAGCTTGAGGGAAGGGTAGAGCATGCTAATTATTGAATGGCAATCTATGGGATCACCTGGCCTAATTGAGATATACAGTCCTTTGTTAAGTGGGTCGGCTATGGGTCAAGAGAACAGGTGGTTGAGCACAATTTTATAACTGCTTGTTTAATATTTGGCTCTGAAATTTCCCTGAAGTTGTTGGGGAGGAGGGACGGGATCATTATCAGAAGATTGCTTGGAGAGGCAGAATCTATACTGGAGGGGAAACTGCTAATTACTGTCTAATCTTGCCAATTTGGGCAGCAATAAAATTTAAATAAGATTGGCAAGTAGCAGGATGGCTTTCAGAGGCCACCCCCACCACTATTCCTGTCCCTGTAGCCTGACGTCAGATGCAAGGCTTCAGTCTGGATGTTCTTCTACTGCTTCATAAATTATGACTGTTTAGTGCTGCATAATTACAAGGCACTAGATTGAATAGGATTAAGACTGAAATTGTCAGTTTTCTAAACACATTAGCAAATCTTGGTATTTGGATAAAAACATAGTTCTTTTTTAATTCGCAAATAGTTCTCTCCATTCCCAAAGTATCTGCATTACCATATTATGCTTTCCAAATGATGTAAGATTTATGAAAAGCCCCGGAGCTGGCCACTGACAACTCTTGGCAGGATGAATTATAAATGGCAGAATGCAATATGGACACCATGTATTTTACAATTACCCTCTACTTCAGCATGCAGCCATTGCAAGTGTTTGGAGTGCCTTGTATAGCAGCATTCAAGACCAGCTATTAGGTGTTACGCATGTGCAAATTAATGCAGCTAAAAGTCTGTAAGACTTGTTAAAAGTGTGATGATCAATGTTGACACGTTCCTTGAAATTTTTGTTTTAAATGCTACAAAAAAAAGATTCTCTCAGCAGTAATGATGATGTAATATCAGATTCTACAATGTTATAAAAAGAGAATATGCCATAGGATTGGCAGAATAGTGCAGCTATGTGCACCTGAACCTTGTTCGAAATTGAAACAGTAGAGAAGACACTTTTTATTCCTAGCAATAGTACAAATTCCACCACAAATTTCTGTTCGTATTTCCTTGGTTTAGAAGTCAGTAAGGATTTGTTAGCTTTTCTAATTTAATTTAGAGAAAGGTATTGAAACACTTGACACAGTGGTGATGCATTATTCTATAATAAAATTATTAATATTTAGTATTTGAGAGTTTTGACTACAAAGTTTATCCTGACTAAAAGAGCACTCCTTTCAACTAAAAGCTAGCAGACTGCAATTGTTTCCAACACCTCACTTATAGCTAAAATAATCCTGGATGTGCCACTACAAAAGGTTCCACCAAGAGCCATCTCTCCTTATCGTAACATATTCACTGTCAAATTCCTTAGAACTGTGGCAGTTACAAAGGTACTTGAGGAGTGTGTCCCTCCCAGCTAAGGGTGCTTGGCCACGTTAAATGATTAAAAAAATCATTCTTATATTAAAAATACAGACTAAAAAAAGTCCACCCATTTTAATCCATTTATGAATTAAAAAAAAAATAATAATAAATAAATAAAGTCCATCATCCCAAGGATGGCTACCTTGCTTTGTTAACATGGAAATGATTGTTTTTTCCTCTCCTCTTTCTTTTGTTTGAAAGAGCATATGGGTCTGGTCTCTGCAATCACAGGGCAGAAAACAAGGATGCAGAGGGTTAGCTAACTGACCAAATGGTCTCACTATAATCACAGTTAATAAAGCTTCTGTCTGATCTGTCTTAAATTGTACCTGCATTATTATGTACTCGAATTGTCTACAGTCTCCAAATAAGCTCATGACGTTACCTTGGGCAGAGAAATCTGCTCTTCTCAGTCTACACTATGACTGCCAAGCAAATGGTAGTAAGTATATAATTAGCTATCATAGTTAAAACAGGAGAGAAAAAAGCTTTCTCCCTCTCCTATATTTATAATCTTGACAAACTCGTCTTGCATGTATCCCAAAATACGCAGATCTTTGAATAAATCTTCCTAATGAGTGACTCCATTTTCATTTTCACCAAGAAGCTATCATTCCTAACCTGGTTTCATGGAATGTGTTTGTTGAAAATTCCTCATTGAATGGTAACAGCAGAAAAAAATCTGATGTATTTAGTATTCCATTACAGAGGCCTCCTGCCATGAGTCAGCAAGTGAAAGAGCCAGGGCATTCATTAATGGAGTTGTCATGTTAAAGGATGATTATCTGCCAACTTCCTGGCAAGGCCAAGAAGGTCTTTAAAAGGAAAGTTGCAGGACAGGTAGCCATTTATTTTCTTTGTGTTTTAGTGTACTTTGTGGATGAGTTTATCATTTTCAGTTTTATCTCATGAAAAATTAACTACAATTGCTGCTCTCCTGCATTGTAAGGAGAAAAAAAAATAAAAAAACAGGAAAAAATAAATGCTAACAAATATGTAGAAACAAAATCCAAACTGATATAACTGAAAATAACATGATATCAACTAGTTTATCAACAAGTTTAATATCATATGAAGATTAATCTTCCACAGAAAATAATGAAGATAAAATCAGTGGTGTAGTATAAAAAAATCCAGCTTTCTTATGGAAGTTATTTTATAAATCTAGGAGACAACATTTTAAAACATGACCAATGTTTTCAGTTTCCTATATTTCTCCATGTCTAAGAAAAACACATGGTTCAAAAGGAACATTCTTAAAGTGTTCAGACAGATGGTATCAAAAAACTTAGTCCAAAACTGAACAACAGGGTGGATTGAGTGTGATTACTACAAGCTTTCAGAAATGTTGGAGATATTATCATGCTATTTCTGTTATAACGCCAGCAGCCTTAAATACCATTGCTAATATTTTAACATTTGCTGATATTGTATCTATAGACATACACGCAATAAATAACAAAAGGCCAAGAGAAAGAAAAAGATGAACATGGAACTCTCCTAAACATCCCTTACTAAACATAATATAATGAAAACAAATGAACATTTTGATTAAATAGATATCATTAATGCAGCATGTTATGATCTGAACTCAGGGTTTAATTATGTAATTAAGAGGAAGGGAAAATCATTAAGGTCTATGGAACCAAATAATTCATTTTAAGGGAAAAACAGAGGAAAAAAGATGTCCCCTTAATTGCATAATCCGGTCAGCTTGTTGTACCTAGGAGTAAATCTTTCTGCAAGATGGTATGCCTAGCTATACTGTAAAGCAGGTGGTGGATGAATCATACCAGTTTCATGAAGAATAGCTGAGGAAAGGAGCATCATTAATGGGTAGAGCTCCAGACAGAGAATCAGGTCTCCTGAGTCCTATAAACAGTTCTTTGTCTGACATTTGGCAAATCACTCAGTCTCAGTTCGCTTAACTGTGTAAGAATCATATTATGGTATTCAAGCCCTCGCAGACCTTAAGTAGGTTTGCTGGTCTGCTGCAGAATGAGGGTGCCAGATTAGGGCAAGGAACTTCCCTAAGGTCATCTCAGCCTGGATGAAAGCAAAGTACTGTCACTCAGCATAATGTAGTTTGGGATTTCATTACGTGGACTTACAAACAGCAAGTAGTCACAGGGTCTGCATTCAGTTCATTTTGTAGAAGGAGTATCAGGTCTTTAAAACATTTTAAAACATTTTTACTCAACTATGCCTAGCTGGTACATAGCATGAATGCAGCTTCTTATGTGTTGTTATGGGACCATACACAACACTTATTTTTTTCTGTAGAAACAGATGAACTGGAGGAAGTTGAAATGACCATATGGTAAGGTATGACTGGATTAATTTATTCTATGAGAACAGGTGTTGTTTTTTTTGTTGTTGATGCTTGCAAGAGGCAGGCCAATACTGACAAAGGTGCCCCAGATTTCAGTGACCATGTTGAGAAGGTTTGGAATGTTAAATGAATGTATTTTTTTATCTTAGGGGTCCTACAAAACAAACTTCTTTTTTTTTTTTTTTTTTTTTTTCAATTGATTGTTTATTTTATATGGTACAAAAAAGGAAAAGCCAGTTACAATGTTCAGAGTGCTGACATAAACCTGTAAGAACTATGTAAGCCCATGTAAGGTTCAGCAATGTAGAGAGATCACTTCTGTTCCTAATGCTTCTGCAGCACAAGAGAAAGATCCAGACTTCTAACTGTGAGAGATCTAGTTTCCAGTGACAAATATGATATAAGTTTCTGAAACCTGAGATACATGTATCCCCTACCAGCTTCTGCACACAAAGTTGGAATTCTGATGATAAGGAGAATAGATAATAAGAAAACCTGCAATACAAGGAAATCTGACCATGTCTACCAAACGTAGAGCCAAAAGGGTGTTTATGGTCATTCTCTGTTTTTCCTAAACCTACAGTTCTCCTAAATCTACAGTTTGGATATAACTAGTAAATATCTTATGTCAAGCGCTATTTAGGAATTCAGGTTAAACACAACATATTGTACAGAGGTGTCAAGTAACGAGAGTAAGAGAAAAGAAAAATCTAAAATTTGAATTGGAAACTGACAGGTCTAATGAATTAATGTATGGGACTGGATAATTACGTTTTAAAATAATAGCTCAACTGGAGACCACTGATGTGAAAATAGCTGCTGGGACTACCACATAAGAAACAGCTTGAAACAGGTACAGATGCATATATTTGTTACTAGAAAAGTATTTCAAATGTATGGAACAGACTATACAGTTGGGGTCAGACGTAGCCAAGGCAAAGCTGGATCTGCAGAGGGAATTGGGAGAGTCTGGTTTGTTTCAGAAGCTAAGATTTAAATAGCAGAAGTTTGTATGAACGGTCTGTTATCTGGACTGAATAATAAGCCATGTCTTTGGAGGCAGGGAATTTGCTGACTGAATATCTGAAACCTTTTATTATTATTATTATTATTTCCTGGTTTTGTTTGTTTGTTTGTTTGTTTTCTACAGCTAGAATCACCTGTTGTGTACCCAACAGAACACTTCAGCCCAAGTCATTTATTTTATGGCTGAGGATGCAAAGGTGCCCTGCAGAAGGCAATTTTAATGTGGCATGGCTGAGGATGAACGTTCAGAAAGATCTGGAGTAGGGAGAGCTATTATGAAAGTATGAGACTATATGGCCCATTTTTTCTCTATATAAAACATTTGCAGGTGGCTGGACCTTGCTATCCAAAGCTGCCACTAAGTTCTCTTTATTGACAAGTGAGCTGGCAAGTACAAAATGTGAAAGCCTGTGACAGTCTGTGTGCAAAGGCAGATGTTTGTGAGCTGCTGCTGATTCATCTTCAGGATGTACCACCTGTGTGTGACAATGGTTTGGAGAGTGGCTTCATGAGAAAGAGAGAATGTATGGCACAAACAGACTTTTTTATCCATTCCTTAGGGTTCTTATCCTTCTCTATTGTATTTACCTCAAATGGGGGACAAGATATATTTCCTATGTCATGAGTTCCTTTACTTATATTCTGCTCCTGACCACTAACAATGTCCCTGAATTTCCTGAGAATTTTTTTTTTTTTTTTTTCATTAGACCCCAGAAGTACTCACTGAAGTTTTATGCACACTGCAGTTTACAGCTGTACTCAGCAGGAATACTATACAGCATGTAACTTCCTAACTTCCCTCTATTGACAACTTCGTTTCCTCATCCTCAATCAGATCCTTCAACTTCTTTTTTTTAAAAAAAAAAAAAAAAAAAGATAGCCAAAAGGGGACAAGTAATTAACAAACCAGAATTATAATCAAACTTTGTCATTAACATTGTAAAATTTTCCCAAACTAAGAAATCCTTCATTAAAACAAACAGACAAACAAGCCTTCTTACATCAGCTGCAATTACAAATGGGCATTCTTAAATTAAACATTATCCTAAGATTTGAACAGCTTCTGGAGGCAAATGTACTATATTTAATTTATACATGGTGTGGAAGAGGCCAGCTAGACAGGAACCAGGAGACTTCGAAGACACAAAGGAAGAAGTACTGAGTTTCCAAGTTTACTAGACAAAGAATTACCATCTTTTTGGGCTCTGGGAGCAACAGGGAGGACCACAGTTCTCACTGCTTCTAGGAACTTTGTTTTTCAGTGAAGAGTCTGGAAGTCCTGAAAACCTTCCAAGGCCCCTGACTTCCACATGTGTATCTGGAAGCTTAGTCTGAAAACTTTGTCAGGCTACTGCCTTTTAAAGCTTGAGGACTTTTGGTGTCCTGATACATACTGATCACATGACAAAGTTATGAATAAACTTTTGTGACTTCAGGACTGTCTCTAAGCCATGGAAATTGGAAGCATTAAGCAGTCTTTTTGAGACACACCTAAGGTAAAAATCTAGAAAAAACATATCTCTAGGGAAGAAGTCACTGACCTTAAGGCTTCGAGATACTCAGTAGCCTCCCACATCATGAATCAGTTAAAGTCCATAGTATACAGCTGCTCTCCACCACTGACTCTCGCTATAATACTTCGTTTTCCAGAAGATATAGCCCTGAAGTCATATTTAATACTGTCAGGACCACTACTGAATTCAAAACAAATAAATAGTTTCCTCTTCAAATAAGGGAAAAAAAATCCTGCAACATATTTAGGTTTAAAAATCTGTCTGAAGACATTCAGACTTTCTGTAGATAGAGATTTTCTTATTCCAGGCAAATCTTAGGAATTTTTAAAGGAATGCTTTAGTAATCGGGATAACACAGACCATATTTAAGTGTAACGTTAAGTATTTCCATTATGCACTTCTCTATACAGTCATATGCAATCATTTACAGTCTAATTCCCATAACTTGAATTCTGTTAACAAAACTATTTTCATTTCTTATTTCATTTTATCACTGTATACAGTGATACAGGTATACAGGCTTATTGTTGTTGGTGGTAGTATTATTCTGTTCAGTGTCCTCCTCAAATGCATAGAAACTTACCTCTCGCTCGATTTCAATTTTGACTCAACAAAACTCTCAGCGGTTAATGTACTGGGTCTTGAAATAATTCACAAGACTACTAACTGTAGATCCAAAGAAATGGGAAGGAAGGAAGGAAGGAAGGAAGGAAGGAAGGAAGGAAGGAAGGAAGGAAGGAAGGAAGGAAGGAAAGAAGGAAGGAAGGAAGGAAGGAAGGCAGGCAAACCAATTTTCTCTTACAAGGCAAACCAATAAGACAATGGAATAGATTACCTACAGAAGCAGCCAACATACTTTCTGTTGTTTTCAACATACAGGGATATTCAAGAGCTGTGTGGAAAAAAGAAAGAAAGAAAGAAAGAAAGAAAGAAAGAAAGAAAGAAAGAAAGAAAGAAAGAAAGAAAGAAAGAAAGAAAGAAAGAAAGAAAGAAAGAAAGAAAGAAAGAAAGAAAGAAAGAAAGAAAGAAAGAAAGAAAGAAAGAAAGAAAGAAAGAAAGAAAAACTTAGCAAACTTTCATCAGACCCTGCTTAAATACAAAGCAGAAATCATCGTGCAGAGTTATTAAGAAACATAGAAAACACATCATTTCCTTCTGGAAAACACTATGCCTTGAATTGTTGAATCACTCTACATTTTAATGTGCAAATTTGTTCCTTGGCTTTTTGTTGAAAGGATCAAACCATTTGGCATTTTGTCTGAGACATAAATGCGTTAAGGAAGATGCAGTATAATTTATTAAAATGTATAAAGGGAACAAAGAATAGGATTAATTTTCTTCTTCTCTTTTAATTCCAGGGGCACCACTAGGGCATTTAATATGGGTTAAACCAGATTCAAAGAGCTTTTCATTAGACATTTAACATAAATGAGTAAGAGCTTAATCAGCACATACCATTTAAATGCATTGAATGGAGGAATTGGACTGTACATTGCATTATAATTTATAGAGTTTTGTTTTTGATTACATAAGGGAAATACATTTTTTATGCCTTAAAAGCATTCTTTTGTGATGTCAAAAAAATGTATAGTATTATTGTTCTGAAAATGGTGTTTCAATTTGGTAGTGAAGCCTAAAGTCACCCAAGTGGAAAAGATAACTAGCAAATTCCTCAAAGTCTTGTAGTTTGTGGGTTTTCTGTTCAAACAGTCCTTTTCTTCTGGGCCTGATAATGAACATTCCTTCTGCTTTCCATCCTATGTGGCTTGCACATTCTTTTTAACAGCTTTAAAAAAAATTGACTTGTGATTACTTCTAGAATGCAGTTTAAACAGGATTAGAAAGAGCATCACTATGCTGGGCTTGCAGCATGGAAGCAAAGCGCTGCTGAAAACGTGTTTTGTTTCCTTTTTTTTTCCAATCATTTAGTGATAGTATAAAAGTAATTCAGTCCCCACTTAAACAATACCTGGGGTAACTCTGTGTGTATCATCTGTTCCATCAGAGATGATTATAGGAAATTAAACTGCTGCAGAGGCAAAAGTGGCTCCCATTTTAAGGAACTTTATCAAAATGTTAAGGAAGGATAATATTCTAAAGAGCCTTCTTTTTAGTTTCTGTTTGCCTTCAGCAACACTGTCTATTACAATCACTCTTCAAATTGCAGTTAGTTTCCCTTCTAACAAAAGGCATTGTTTTTTCCCCTCTGTTCTCTTATATCTTTGCAGGAGACAAAAAAGTATCTCTTCTTATCCAGAAACACTGAGAGCTCTTATCAGCAGAAAGGTAAGAAAAAGGAAATATCTCAGCAATGGAGATTTTTTTTTTTTGTACTGTGCTTTATTTTTTTAGCAGGTCAGCAAAAGAAAAAAGAAGTCCCATTTACTGAGATGCTATTCCTTATTGTTAGAAGAGCTTGAAATCAAGATAAAGCTCTTATGCTCTGAGAATGCAGTCAACCTAAAATGCATACCTTTCCCTCGTTCTTGCTTTTTCTTTTTCTTCTTTTTTTTTTTTCTTTTATTTCTCCTCCTGTCTCTTCTTCTTCGTTCTTTTTTTTTTTTTCCACTAGAAGAATTTTATTGTAAATTTATCATTGTGGTGTGTTCCCCTCCTGGAAGATTCTACCTACAGTACTGGAAAAGAAAATCAGGAGCAAAAACAGACTTTGAAAAATAAAAGATGTATTTATGCATACACATACACAAAAAAAAGTGCATGTATACATAGCTGTACATCTATGTAATTATATATATTGTTTACAGAATTACAGAATGCTTGAAGTTGGAAGAGATCTCTGGAGGTCATCTGGTCCAACACCACCGCCCAAGCAGGGACACCCAGAACAGGTTGCTCATGTCCAGGTGGCTTTTCAAGATCTCCAAGGAGGGGAACTATCAATTAGCTATCAATATCCAAACTAATTATGATAGGGTCCATATTTAATCAGTGGAAATAAATACTTCTAGATAAAGTTTATTTGAGCCCATTTGAGACATTCATTCTGGTGTGAGAGCAACTGTTCTTCAGAGGTACCCACTTTCCTCCGTTGTTTCTAAAGGCTGAATTCTTCAGTTAGATGCTTTCTTTATAGCTAGTACTCAGAAAACTCAAACATTTTCACCAAAATTACCAGAAGAATGTTTATATCTGTTCACAGAATCCCTGCTATCACTTTGCTAGAGAGCAACTTAGAAGGAGTAAAATGTGAAAAACAAAACAAAACAAAACAAAAACATAGCTTTTAAATATCAAAACAGAACTGTTCTCTATTAGAACATCATGATATGCCTGTAGTCAAATTAAGCCAACAATACTTTCTTTCTTGATTTCACTTTAGACTGTATCTAAACAAGAGTTATTGCATATTAAGATGCCATGTGTCCTGGAGAGCTGGGTTGAAGTCGGCCAGCACCTAATGTCTGCTGGAAATGAAGAGGGGGAAAACCCAAACTCTCACTGAGGAAGGCCTGAGGTGTTCATCCATCTGCACCAACATCCCTTAGCTCTGCTGATGCATTCACTCATATGCTAGGGGGATGACAACACAAGCGATGATCCCTTTGAAGAAGCTTCAAATCAGATTTACTTAAAGCCTTTACTAGCTTCTCTGTTTCCATTTTGGAAATAATATTTACGCATCAACTTTATATAAAGTTCATGGGCAGATGGTGACACCAAAAATCAGGTCATGGAAATCTGGTGGCCTTTGGAAGTGGTCTAGTTTCTTCACCAGCAATAACTGAGGCCTTTAGCGAGTTAGCTGGATAATGTGAATCACAACAAAACCAAAGGCAGTTCATCATAACATCAAAAGTAATCTGAATACCTAACTTTGGTGTAATCACTTAAGCATGTGTCTTTACCATGGCACCACCACAGTGATCAAGGGCAGGGGAAGAGGGACATCAGAGAAAAAAGACCCACCTCCTTGACCATGTGGTTTCCATATGGCCTTTATGATCCTATCCTACCTCATGCAGTTGTAGTCTGTCTCCAGCAGACCCTGTCCATACAGTCAGTCATGCGTGTGCACACACATATGGACACACATAAACACAGAGGCTGCCCTGGGCCAGACAAAGATGGCTCCAGCCTCCCCCAGCTGGCTCCAGCAGCCCCACTGTGGGTGCAGCCTCTGATGAGCTTTAAAAACAGAAGTGAGTAAAAGTAGCTACATACACCAATTCTCCAGATCCCTGAAGCCCATGCAGGGCCCCCCGTCAGAGCAGGAGTGTGTCCCTGAAGGCAGCAGCAGCCCGTGGGAAGGACCCGTGGGGCAGGGAGGAAGCATGAGTGAAGGAGCAGCAGAGAGGAGCTGCAGTGTGCAGACCATAGCCCCATCCTCCTCCAGGAAAGGTGCAGAAGTTAGGAGTGAAGCTGAGCCTTGATATTGGTGGAGGTGGGTGCGTGGGGAGGAAAGGTATTGTTTTAATTTTGCTCTTGTTTTTTTTTTTTGTTAACTGTGTTTCAATAGGTGATGAATTAATTTTACCAAGGTAGAGTGTGTTTTGCCATTGATAGTAACTAGTAAGTGATCTCCCTCTCTTTATGTCAGACACAAGCTGTTTTTCCGCTTGGCCCATTGAAGAAGGAAGTGCGAGAGTGGCTGGGTTGGCTCCTGGCCAAGGTTAAATCACTACAGAGACATACATGTGTCTTTCTGTCACCTGTGGAAATATGTCAGGATGCTTAAGATTACATGACCAGTTTTAGTGCCTTTTGCATACTTTAAAAAAAAAAAAAAACTTGTTGGGGGATTCCAAGCACCCAGAGCTGATGCCTGCTTTGCTGGCGCTTGAAGTTGAGAGAAATTTCTGAATATAACACCATTTCCATTGAAGTCCTTGAGGGTTTGCTCAGAAATTTAATTCTACTTACATGTGTTGCAGAACTTGACCTTATAGTATTGAAGGGTGTTCTGCTCCTAGGACAACAGACATTTTAAGAAGAAAAATAATGAAAATATATGTATAGTTGTGTGACTAAGCCTAAGAACAGCTATTTTCAATACATTGATAAACCAAAAATTGTCAAAACCATTCATATCAATGCGTGTACGTATGTGTGTATGTGTTTGTGTTCACATATTTTTTTTGGCTTGGGTCATAGTTGATTTTTACACTTGTCTTGATAAATTATCATTTTAATTTATTCCCGGAGCTCTCTTTTAAATATCCTCTTTGTTTCTCTTAAACACAACAATAGTAATTTTTTTTTTCATTAAGTTCACTTTTATCCATTAAAAGGGGGAGGAAGAGCCCACTATATATTGTGATTTCAAAATGATTTTTCCCTTTTCTGCATTTTTTTTTCTTGCTCGTCACTTAGATTCTTTTCACTCCTATGTTGCTGCTATTTTGTCAGTGATGACAATATGGAAATCCATACATATTGGTATTCTAATGGAGATTTGCGTAGCCAAACAGAAGCAAAAAAATTATGTGAATGCAAATGTATTAACTGCAAAGATAAATCACAACCTGCAGGCAACATGAATAAGCTGAGGAAAGAGAGGAAAAGATGTAGGGTATGGAGTGTGGCTCGAAACCAGCTGGAGTCAAAAGATGGAACATCACCCACAGAAATTGGGAAACATTTATAAGCATAACTTTTTAGTAACACACAAGCAGAAAATGCAATGATTCAAAAGCAGGCAGGCCCGCAACCTCACTGCTGTGGAGAAGTTTTATTGTCTTTGGAAATTGTCTGTGCTCATTGTCAGGCTTTTTACAGCTCTACCTTGGTTTGGGGGTCTTTTTCTTTCTTCCTCTTCTCCTTCTTACAAAAAGAAAAAAAAAGTTTAAAAAATATGAACTTAGGAAAAGCCAATTTCATGTGCTGTTAATTTAATTCCCAACATAAAACCTTACTTCTTCTGATGGAAAATGAAATTACCCTTTCTACATCCATTTTATCTGTCAATTAAATTCTTTTTTTCCCCTTTCCTCCCCTCAAAGAAAAAAGAACATGCACATTATTGGTTATATTTTCTGTGCTTGCAACAAAATGAAAATGGGAAGAGGTGGCATTAACTACAGTAAGTACACAAAACCTGCTTGATTATCATGTAAAGATGCTGGAATGACAACCCTGGAGACTTTGAATTTCCTTTGTGAGCTTGTAGATGTCTAGGCTAATTTTCATTTTCCATTTGCCCTGGTATTGCATGGCAAAGCAGTTTTAATAATGGGACTTTTAGCAGCGTTAACTATTAACCTTTCTATTTCGTGGTATCTTTAAGAAATGGCTTATGGAGGCAGCTTTCTCTGCCTGAATCCGTATATGAATAAAGATAGGGAAAGGAAATGCATCTTTTGGGCTGAAAGAGAGGACATTCTCTGTAATCCACTCTGAATGATTAATTTCAGAATGATATTTGTCTCTGCTTCATGTTTTCATTACTTGACAGTTATGAAAAAATAACCTTCTTTGGTTTCGCTTGGTTATTATTTGTATTACCTTAGAGCTTATTGGAAAACAGTATTTGAAACAAACAAACAACAACAACAACAACAACAAAAAAAACAGCTTTTCCAAATTGAAAATTATGGAGGCTTTTTCTTTTGAGACAGTTTTGTTTGTTCACTTTTTGAATGGAGCCAAAAACACCTTCTGGGACCAAAACAAAACGTTTTTTATTGTTCAACAGCAGCATTGAAAAGAATAGAGAACAGATCAGACTGTTTGTTGAGTAATAGAAAATTCTGAAGCTCAACACAACAATTTGTTTTGCATATGAAGATCTGAAATCTTACAATCTTTATTTGGGACACAGTTACCATAGGTAAACTAACTGTGAGGCAGTTTTACTTTGCAAATATTTTGCAGCATTGGTGGGGACTAGCAAAGTAAGGTCTTTACATGCTGGCAGGCATCTCATGGTGAACCTTTTTGTTTCAGCCCAAGATGTTACCACCACCCAGATTACTCACCTTCACCCTGTGCTTACAACCACAGAGTGGGTGGTAGAAGCACCCACTTTTCAGCAATGGCTGTTGGAATTAAGCTCCATTAAATTATATTAGTTGATTTAACTGTATGCTGAAATGATGCAGTACAGCCAGATGTTCCTTTTCTGGTATGTTTTGGGGCAGAGGGATTGCTTACAGGCTGTGAGCCAGAGGGAGACCAGTGAGTTCACTTCAGTGAGTGAACGGGAGAACAAGACATATTTAAATACTTCCTACTTGGAAGGAAGTATTCCTTCCAAGTGAGGGGGGAGGAATATTGAAGAATTCTGTGCGTTACTCAGGGACACTGTGTGGGGCATTTCCTGGGTGAGCTCCCTGTGTGCTTGGAGAGACTTGCATTGTTGATTCCATCTGAATATCTAAATGAGTAATAGCGGATCTTATGTCTTATCGTATGAACGTATGCAAAAAGAACTCATTCAGTTCTGCCACAGCAAAGCCATCTGAAGCATGATTGTCCTCCCACAACTGTAAAAAAAATATCAAGTACAATTCTGTTAAACTAGAACTATACTACAGAAAAACTGGACTGATTGAGAGAAAAATCAGGCCTACAGCCTATAAAGTGCAAGTATAAACAGCATCACTATTTTTTTTGAACCTAAATACATACACCTGGAAGGCATTCAAAGCATGTATTTGCAGTTATTTGTTACTCCTGAAATGATTAAAGTAAATCACATTGTTTGATATGAAAAATATGTTGTACACACACTTCTATTTTTCTCACTGCTCTGCCCTCCATGCTGCATTTTGTAGCATAATCAAAATGCAAAATACATTTTGAAAAATTAAATGAGAGACACATGTGTGAATCATGAGGTTTATTTGCATGTTTGGCCCTTCAGTTCATTAGGGATTTTAGTTTTTCCGGGAGGGAAACTGTCACATTTACATATTCTTAGACAGGCATGCAAATATTAGTCAGAAAGTATAGTTTGTTCAATGCATTACAAGCTCCTGGGTTGCCAAACAGTAATTTCAGTTCTTGAGTAATATACATTTTTGGAAACCTGGCATAATAACACTGTATTATAGTATTGCCCACTAGGACCACTTACAATTTTGTCAGGTTTTCCATTACAAACCCTTATATTCTCGGACCCGTGCATTGTATGTCAGCTGTATAAATTTCTTATCTGACATGAATGGTCTCAGTCCCTGAGCAAATTTCTTTTGCACATTTCAGAAAGTAAAGTCACAAAAGCCTATTTTGAAGTTCCAGCTGGGCTGAAGCAGACAGAGCACCAAAAGAAAGAAAAACAGCTTTTACGAGTCTTTTATGTCCATTTTTGTATTTGGCACCTAATGTACCACTGGGGTTTGCAATTGTGGATGCAAATAACTATACTAGCTATACTAGCTATAGCAGTTCACGTGGTAGATGAGCACCTCAAAGAATGTAGGCAATTAAAATATACCATCAGTAATCCTTTTCATTTGGAAAATAAGTGTCTGTACTCTATCTTGGAAGTGGACTGCAGGGTTTTATATCCCTATGTTTGGTCTAAATTCATGAACTGGTATAACCAAACTTAGGCTAGTGTGTACTGGAGAAAATAATTCAGGCCTGGATAGAGACAAGGTCATTGCTAAGTCAGCTTGGTAAGCTATTTTAGCTTGGGTGGATTCTTGACCTTAGTTCCATCAGTCTCTGTAGCCAGTGTCAAGGGAATGGTGTGATTGGTATGCCTACCTTTGGGTTTCAGTGTGGATGCCCTAGGGCATATTTCCATTTATTTAGGCTGGCTTTAGGTCTGGATGAAGCTTAAACTCATGCCTCTGGCTTTGCAGTAAGCAAAGAAAGTTAAAACTTGTATAATGAAAAACTGAACTCGGAGCAGATGAAGATAGATATACTCATTGAAGTTCATTGGCAAAACATATCGATTGAACCATGGGGACTGAATTAACCTGTAAACTCTTCCAATTAATACTAAAGGTAGGGAAAGTTGACCTACTTGTAAATTATTCTTTTCGTTCGTTTATAGTCTTGTAGACTAAAATATTAAGGACTGCAGTATTTGGTACAAATCATCACAGGAGCTTTGTGTTTCATGCAACTATCCTGATCATGTTTTGACTACGCCAGTTGGGGAACTTGGACCAGATAATTGCTCCCATCCACAAAACTATTGTAATACATTGACATAAAAGCAACCGTGTAGATTTTGAGCTCTAGTTACGCCATCAGGAAGACCACACAGAACCTCTTGCCATTGCTAAAGGGTACAAAATTGATAGCTCATAGATACCTGAAACATTTGAACAGAGATGTTTTTTTCCAAGCAGGAGATCTATTTTTTTTTTTTCCTGCTTTTCATGCACCATATCTTCTATCCATTAGGGCTTCATAAGTTTTCTTAGTATGCAGAGGGGCTATGCATGTAGAAATCTGCTGTTTTCTAAATCTGCACTGATAGGACAGATGGTAAACTCTTTGAAGGGACTGTTACAGTCTATCATGTTCATGATCCACGGATTTAAGACTTCTAAATACACAGTGCCAGTGTACTCTAATGATCCATTATACTGTATCAATGATATGTAGATTATGGGCTGATTGTAGAAATTTGAACTATGCTTTTCAATCCATACTGTGGCTTTTTGAGGATTTGTTGAAGACACAGAGGATCAATTCACTTTGACATGACTCAAAGAACTAGGAATTAGAGCTTGCCAAACTTTCACCGAGTTATGGGTATGATCTTGCTGTCATGTTCCCAGCGACGTGCAAACACCACTAACTTCAAATGAGCTCACTTGTGAAATGGTTTTACCCTAAGCACAGCAAACCACATCTCAGCAAAAAGCAACAGCTCTAGAATTTTCCAGGAGTCTTGGGAGGGTCTTACATCTCATCCACATTTCTGTGCTGTGGTGTTTAGACAGACATCAAAGCCTCATTTAGCTAGTGTATGCCAGTGCTACACAGATTATGTGATTTTTGTCAGGGATCAAGAAAGATGTCTGAAAGAGTCTAGATCTAAAGAGGGTTTTTTTTTGTTGTTTTGTTTTGTTTTGTTTTGTTTTGTTTTCTTTCTTTCATTCATTTTAATACATCCATATAGTAAAACCTCATGATATAATTTTCTGAAATTAATGGATAGGCTAAATTTAAATAAAAAACACAACTATTATAAAGGCATACAGATCCATAGGATAGTTCATGGCTATATTGTGGTCACAGGTCTAATGCTGTTCTTTAACTGCCATGTGACTGTAGGCTAGTCACTCTTTTCCCTTCTATTCCTGTCTAGTTTATTTATTTATTTATTTTTATATTGTTTTTGAAGAGTCCTTCACACCTTGCTTTATTACTAACTGCTGTGTAGACATTGTCTTCAGAAAAGCCATCTAGGATGAGACATTTAAACCCTGTTGTAATAGAAAAAAATAGTAAGTAAGACAGGATATTTTATATACTTACAAGATAATTGTCTATTTAGACCAGCAGAAAATATTACCAAAGAGCCCAAATCCCATCTTTTCTCAAGGTAACTTAGTAGCAGAATGTTGCTGTCAAATATATTCTTCCTCCCTTTCTCTTCTCTAGTGGATTTATTCTGATCACATGTGCGAGTTGAGAAATATACCAAAAATGGCCCTTTCATTAAGATTAGAAAGCTGTAGCCCTTAAATCATGCATTTATGCAATTTTTAACTGTTTTTAACTAGCACAAAATGGCTCGTTGGAATTATGCAAGTATAGATCATTTTAATTTGAATCATTGTGGAATCATAAAGGACTCCGTTCTTTAATTTTGTGCCTTCAAGTCAGCCACTTTGATTAAAAAATAATAAAGCATGAGAGCTGGAGGGTCCTTGCAGGTTCCTCCAGCTATCATGGATCCCTGATCTTTGGTACTAATTCTTCTCATTAATATTAATAAAGGGCTGATAGGCCATCTCAAAGCATAGTACAAAAACCATGCAATTAATTGCTTGTAGTGTTTTTATGCTTATTTTGCACAATGAGAAGCGATGCCTCAGGAGTCTAAATATCAGTTAATCAATAATATCAAATCCACTGAAAAAGAGCCCTTCAAGTCCCCTTTTCATAAATCTTCCCTAATTTTAAACAGGATTAAAACCAATTACAAGTTGTTTGTTTTTAAATTAAAAAAAAAAAAAAAAAAGAAAAAAGAAGAGGCAGTATGGACAGACTTACAAATGCCCCCTGCTTATCATTTCAGCACTGAAATTTTTAATAGTTAAGCTGCTGGGTTTTAGATTTCCTTTCTTCTCTATCCAGATAATAGCCAAGGTGATCTCAGGAAATTAGATTTGAACACCATCAATGAAGTCTTGTCAACAGGTTCTGGCAGGTTTGGCAATACTAGTCATGTTGACCTGGATGATATTCCTTAATGACACAACATTGCATGTGGTATTATGGCCAGCAAAACCTTTCCAAAAACTGAGAACTCTTGTCCCATCCTGAACTGACCTACACGGATACTGGGCTGGAGTGAACAACAGTCAAAATCACATTCTCTTTTTCTGTCTGGAGACTAGGTGTGTAATAGGGCCAAAGACTGAGTTCCTTTCACCTTGCCATGTCTCAGCCCTGCTACAAAGGTGATTAGATGACACTGTGGAGTAAAAAGGGTAATGGCTCGTATTTTGTTTGCTTTTGAAACTCAGGTATAATGTCTTACTTAGTTTTCATAATGGGGATAGCCCAGATCATTAAAATAACAATGTCATGATGTAAGAATAACCAAGCAGATACCTTTCTTTCTTGTAATTTGTATACAAGTGGGCATTTATGAGCCATTGCGCCTATTGGTATAGATTGCATTTAAAATATAATTTGATGTGGCAAAAGCTGAACACCTAAAAGAACAACAAATGCAGTTGCTTTCAAATTAGTTGTTAATTTGTTGTTTTGGTTTTGATTTGTGTTTGCATGATTGTATATAAAATGATTTTGGAAGGTTGCAATCCTGTGGCTATTTCTGATTGCAGCAGTGCAGGATCTACAGCTAAGGGTTACTTTGCTTTACATGGTTCAAAATAATTGGTTAAATCTTGTAGGTATCCCTCTTGTCTTTTTACAGCTAGATGAAATATTTTTAGCAGGAGAAAAAGTACATTTTTTATGCATACCTCTACCTCTATTGTTCTATCAACAAGTATGAATTTATAAGGTCAAGTCTCATCCTTCAAGTAGTCCTCATATACACATGCACACATGAAAGAAAATGGTTTTAGGAAATGTCAGAATGCTTTATATCAACATTTTCAAAATGAACTAGAACATTTCATTTCAAAATGTCATTTTAATTTTGAAATTGATCTTTTTAAAGGGTAAGAAAAGAAAAAGAGAAAAAAAGCTTAAATAACTTGGAGATGAAACACATTTCACAATTTGAATTAAACTTCTTGCTATACAAACCCAAACCTGTTGATTTATTTACTTTCTTTTTGCTACTAAACTCCAAAGTCTAATATTCTTACAGGTCAAGTCTTTTACTCATATTTCGAACCAGTGGTCAACCAAGAGTATGCTTTTCTGTTTTCCTCTGTACCTGCACAGCGTTTGTATTATCAGGTATAACATGCATATCTGAATGATGCAGACATAGTTATAAGGCTGTGTAGTTCCTAGCCTTGCTCTCTTTGGAGGCATGATATGTACCATAAATTAATATCAGAAGAAATTTTGTCCAAGAAAGGTCTGTGTCAGTGGAAAAAAGTGCATTTTTTTCCTCAGTAAGGAGAATTCTACAGCAAAGCAGAAAACTCCCGGAGTTTCAGCATGTGGAGCTCTATGGAGTTTACTCTGATTTTTTTCCTTTATTATTTATTTTTTTCTTGCTATACAGAATAGTCGGATTCCACATGATTCATGAAGGATCAGACAACTCCAGCTGTTACCCCTGCCACTACCCCTGCCAAAAACAAAAAAATATATATATTAGAGGGGGTGGTATAAGAAATAAAAGGCAAATCAGCCTGATACCAATTATAACTATAAATAAAGGAGACATTAGCTTAAAAATGCATTGTAAGCTTTACAGCTGCTTATCCTTTAAAAAGCCCAGGCTGAAACATAAATTCTGAAACAAATTCTGATTTAGACTATTGTTTGATGGAGCTGATTTTAACAGCCAGAGGAAGCCAGACAAACATTTGCCTCCCACTCTGTGCAATGTTATTAACCCACCCAGTTATTAGAAAAGACTTGTCACTGCTTTACATTATTAGATGTGTAATTCATCATACACTAAGAATGTATCAACAAAGAATTAAAAGCTAAAAATATGACTAATATCAATTAGTGCAGTCTTATGTAAAGTGGATCTTGGAACCTGTTTCCTAATTTTGATGAAACAAAGGTCTAGCAGTTCAAGACTGGGAAGGATATTCCAACAACAAAGTTTTAGCATCCCATGACATTTTAGTTAAAAATAAATAAATAAAAATAAAAATAAAAATAAAAATAAAAATAAAAATAAAAATAAAAATAAAAATAAAAATAAAAATAAAAATAAAAATATAAATATAAAAATAGAATAGGAGTTGGACTCAGTGATCATCATGGGATTCATGATGATCAGCTCAGGATATTCTAAGATTATAAAATACCTGGGGCTACTTGTACTACAGGAAAAAAATAAAAAATACTCTTTAAATACCTGGGTAGTCTGTATTTTTCATATAATTAGATTGAAAAATAAGTAAGGAAAGAAATTTGCTTTCACCAAAGAACAACTACTGGTCCTTCATCTTTGCTGGTTTTATTTTTGGCCCAAGCTCCCTCATCTGTCGCTTATGCCTTCACTTCTAAAAATTCAGACATTCATTTGATCCTTCTCTGGGCTGATTCAAGTCACTGATGTAGTAAAAATATTCAGTTTATTGTCAAATGTTTTAAATGAGTATGAATGATAGACAAAGAAAAAGGAAGGGAGTAGTTTTCTCCTTTTCAGCAGCAGGCAGCCATTAAGTAGGTTTATGTCATAACACGGGACTTCAGACTCATATTTTTTTCCGTGTTTATATTCAGTAGGATAATCTTGCCTTCAGAAATAGTGAAATTGTTTGCTTTAGCTAAAATCAATGGCTGTAATACAATATACATTAGTAAAACAATGGGTTTTTGAGGTACAGGAAGTTAGACTATGTGATCAAATAACTCTGGTCAAATTGGATCCCCATGAAACTCTGAAGTCAGTGCCCAAGGTGCCTCCAAAGGCTGAAGTAAGTTCACCTACCATTGCTGAAGTAAGGTTTATCCAGCTGATTTCCAGTTAAGCAGAAAGTACATAAAATCATGGAGAAAAGCACTATAATAAAAAATGTTTACAGAAAAAGAGTTTGAAAAATCACCCTAAGATAACAATCTCCAAGTCTCTCACCAACTCTTTGGACAAAACTATTATTTTTAAATCTTTTATGTTTCACAAGATACCATTCTACAGCAAAGACTTAGCATAGGACGAGACTTCAGAAAGCTCAGCTTTGTTTCATTCTCTCATGAGCCCAACTAAGGTCAGAACCCAATTGTGCTTATGTTTTTATGTACAAGTCTTTTTCCTCAAAGGACTTGCAATTTAAACAGATAAGAATACAGGAATAAAGGGAAATTTTGAGAGGAATTCTTGAAACTGAGTGACCACACAGTTCATCTGCTGTCACACAAGCACTCAGACTTGGCAGAGACCCTCAGGGCCCTCCTACCCTCTGGCAGATCAACATTTCCCCTGACCTTGGTGTTTTTTCCAATCTTACTGAGGGTGCACACTAAATTCTCTCATCCAGATTATCAATAATGATATTAAAGAGGATGGGCCCCAGTACTGATCCCCGGGGAACACCATGGTTGATGATCTTTGCCAGCTCCTGGGCTAGGATCCATTCCCCTTTGAGACAGATGGGACCTATCTGCAGCCATCTCTCCACCTCCTCCTTGAGTTCAGCCACCAGTCCAATCAGATCCTCCACCTCACGCGGATGGCATCTTTGCCACCCTTCAATAGCAGCAACAGGCTCAGACACTACCTGCAACCAGAGACCTGAACATCTGTATTTTTGGGCAGGCACTTGGTCTGGGTTGCCACAGTGTTTTTGGCAAGAGCCTTCTGCCTGGTGGAGGCCATGTCTGGGTTTGTTGCCAGGCAGGCAGCCAGTGGGTAGGAAGGTCTCCTGAGTGGGGATGGATACTTTGCCTGCCCTGCCGCAACAACTACTTCTCCATGCCAAGTCCTGATTGACATTCCATGTTCCTCAGGGTCTGCCATTTTATGACAGAGAGGTGTGATCCTTGCTCTGCCCAAGCCTTGTCAGCCTTCCTTGCAAGGGCTGCCAGGTCCTGGTGGTTCCCTTGAGGCGCCTCGATGTAGGAAGCCCCCTGCATGCTGTGATCCCCCACTCCTCTGCAAAACATGTCTGCAGAATGATCATCTCAGCGAGTGATCACAGTAACTACATTGTAAATATGGTAAGTAATTATGTTGTAAGTA
Source organism: Anas platyrhynchos (assembly GCF_047663525.1). Taxonomy (NCBI): domain Eukaryota; kingdom Metazoa; phylum Chordata; class Aves; order Anseriformes; family Anatidae; genus Anas; species Anas platyrhynchos. Next base: position 5,947,318 of record NC_092621.1, read on the forward strand.
TTAGTAATAATGGCAGAGGAAGGGTGCAGCTGTCATTAATATATGTCCAATGTATCAATACAAAGTGAAATTGGTTGTAGTTGTAGCTAAGTACTCAGTGCCCTTTTGCAACAGCAGATGTTTGAAAGCCTCACCTGGCAGGCGCCTATGGCTAGGCAGATTTCTTCGGATCTTGCGGTGAAACCACCAAATGCTGTAAATCAAAGTCCACATAAATTGTGGTGTGCTGGTGAGAGAGGAAAACCTTCACAAGTCTCAAGGCAGAGCCTTGGCAGACAAAAAGACTTTGCTGTTGTCAGGTTTCCCTAACTTTATTTTGGAGATTTTCCCATCATTAATTTAAAGGTATTAAATTAACAGAGAACGGCAGAATTAGTAATAAAAAGAGATGGCAATTGTTGAAGCTGTAATTCACACTCTGGCACACCAGTTGAACAATTGAGATAATATTTTAAGGAAGAAATCACAGCCTATCTGTGATTCAAATCAAACTTCTCCCTTCTTTAAAATGGTTATTTAAATACAAATAATAATTAAACAAATACTTCTGGAAGATTAAAAGCATCTATATCTATGCATATTTGTAACCATTAGCATAAAGACAGTTGGAAATTGTGAACAAAGTGCTGTTAAGTGTCTGTATGCAACTGTACTCTAGAGTTCCACTTGCAGCTAACATCACTCACGCTATTTCAGTTGGGTATCCCATCTGTTTTACACCTATAAGTTGATACGAAAGAACAAGTCTCTCCGTGGTCAGTGCTTGATGGTCATACATATCTTGTAAGCTCAGCTATTGAAATACCATGGAGTAAGGAGAAGGTGTAAATTATCCAGAAGCTCTCTGATTGGTGGTGCATGCTTCAAACAGCTGTAAGGAGTCCTGAACAAAGCACAGCAGTTGTAGCGAGAAAACTATTAGCATATGCATGAATAAGTGAGTGTGAAAATGCCGGCTATCAACATGCAGTGTGTACTGTATTCCAGCTGAGCAGGTGTAAAGAACATCCTCTTGACACATAAGTGTGAATTTCAGGGAGACAGGCCTGATGAAAGCCAAAAATTTGTGTTTGTTTCATTTGTGTAGATAAAGGGCCATGTACTTTTCTGGTGTTACACTGTTATTAATGGAGTTGTACTGCAGAGGAGTTTTGCCCCAGTTTAAGACAAACAAAGCAAGCTGGTGAAAAGTATGAAATAATAGGATGACAACTGATTAGGACTGAGATTTGCAGCAGGCTTTGAACCAGCTCTCTTTGAGGCCACAGATTCAACTTTCTTACTGGTAATACTCAGCAGAACTTCAGTGTCTTCACCAGGCTACACAGAGGTCATGTCCCAGATTTCTGTATAGCTCTTTATTGTTTGTGCCTGTTAAGACTACCACTAAAAATCAAAAGAGAAACCGGTCCATTCCTCTGCTGGAGAGCATAAAACCTGCCCACTGAAAAAGGACACTTGAAAATCCTGCTCCTGGGTACTTGAGGGCATTTCACATTTCAGCCATTCACAATTTATATTTATTTGAAAAATTGTGTTGCTCGGCAGTCTTTCCTAATAGCAATATAATGGTATTGCAGCTGGAATTTAATGGTACACTATTACACTTCAGGGCAACCACAGCACAAGTGTATCAATTCTGGGATGAGTCAATGGTGAAAGAGCAATATTGAGGTCATATTTTTCCTCTTCCTGTACATCACTGGGACAGAGGCATAGAACTTTTGGCAGAAGTGTAAAAGATTATTTTTCAGTGATCTAGTTATATTCCAAAAAAAAAAAAAAAAAAATACTATTTCTCTCGCCCGAAGGTTTGTAGTACTGCCTTGTTCTATTCTACAACAAGGTCTTATCAGAGTGGTTTCAGAGGGGTAACAAAGCAATAAATGACATGAATATCTAACTCATTTGTTTATCTTTCAATTACAAATTTTAATATTCCTTGAAACTTACTTTGACATGGATATACTGAGCATATGGATGACAAAAAAAAAGCACTAAACCTTTTGTTGGTTAGAAAAGATATTCTATATATCTTTAATCCAAAATCTAAGATGTCCTCTTTCCTGTGATTATACCTTAGTTTTTCAGTTGATATCTATATATGAGGGTTGAAATAAGATCAAACCAGATGTATTCTGTATTTTACCGTAGGAGTTCTTTTTTCACTAAATCAACCAGGGTTAAAAAAAAAAGGTATCAGATCATAGGACTGGCTATGCTGGATCAGACCAGAGGGTCACCTAAGCCTGTATCCCCTTCCCTCTGCTTGATAGCTGTTGGAGGCTAAAGTAACAAGAACAAAGGACCATTTTCCTGCAATACATTTTCATAGAGTCTTGAATGCCTTGTGTCTTTGGATCTTTTTGAGCTCCAGGCTGTATGTCTGTATTTAGCAGCCTTAGATTATTTTTTCTTCAACTTCTTCATCTAATCATTTCTTGAATCCAGGTAAATGTTGAGTTCTTAGGGCAAATGTATTTCTCCTCCATTGTGCATCTATTTGCTAGTCTGGCTATATAAACATTTGCATATAGTTGTAGATATGTATGTAGATCCCTATAAAAGAGCAATTATATACGAAACAGGACAAAGTTCTGTATTATTGTCATTGCTGCATTGAGCACCTTCCTAGAAAAAAATAAAAGGAATGGAAAAATCTCAAGTCACCTTCATGCCCAAGAGAATCACAAATCTCTGTAGGATTGATAAACTAAATTACCTTCCACTGATCTGCATGTAGTTCTTTAACTGGGAAAGCAATCATCACGGATTCAGAGATACATGGAGAGGACGTACTTTTGTAGTCTAAAGATTAAGGCCCTTATCTAAGAGGCTGAATATCTTGGGCTACTGTCAAGATTGTTTCTAATTAATTACGTTTGTAAAACCACTGGATAATATAAACAATCTCAGGAATAGATAAGAGAACTTGAACTTTTTCTTTACAGGAGAATACTGAGGTAAAAGACTATCTTCATTCATTCTTGCCCTGCAGATTTTGCTGCCTAATGGCTGAGCTTTAAAGATGGAGACATGTATGTATCTGCACTGATGATTGTGACATTCCCCTGATTTACCTCAATAAATACGTTTTTTTGCTACTACAAGGCCACAGAATTTGTATTGTACAGGGACTCTGAACAGAGTATATAAGTCACATTTATGCAACAAACAATAGCTTTTTATGTCATTTGAGACTGTTGCAGGCTATTCTGCACTTTCAGATTCTAGTTAGGAACTACTAAAGAGAGAGAAGACCATGCAAAGGAAAAGTTAAGAAAGAAAAATTACCTAAGCTGACCAAAAATAGAGAAGGAGGAATACCACACAATGAACATCGTATACCTACCTATCTGCCCACTTGTTCCTCTTTCTTGGGGAACCCTGAAGATGTCAGTGCTGTGGCCTGGAGACATATTGGAAGGGTAAGCATAAAAACAAAGAGAACTAGTAACTTTTCTGAAAGACAATTTTAGCTGTAAAAGGCTTTTCTCTGTTAATTTTAACTATTTATATAGTTCCTGTTGTAATAAACTAATAAGAAAAAAAAAAGTATAATCTTTTTTTCTTTTTTTATTATATCGTTAAACATTAATTAAACTAACAATTATGTCTTGGCTCCAAATACAGCAGAAAGTGTTCCCTTTTGCATTAACAACATTTTGAATGTAATACTATCGTAAGACTTCAGATCCCTTTTGCACTAACAACATTTTGAACGTAATACTATCGTAAGACTTCAGAGCCTGTACTGAGAGTAAAACAAAAAATATAAGCAGTCTTCTCCACTTCCTAGGTGAGTAATAGTGCTGAAAGACATACATGGACATATTTAATTTCATCATATTTTCATAGAACTGGATGATCTTGAAGGTCTGTTCTAACCCAAACCATTCTATGATTCTATAATTAACTTTTGGGATTTGCTGTCTTGTACAGTATGCACTGTATCATGAATGATTATTGTATCAGTGTGACCACTAGTTAGAAGAATAAATGAATGATTAAAAATAACTATAATTACTTCAATAACAAAGCAGATCTGGATGTGAAAAAGTGTAGAATCCTTATGGGTACGATATCAGTTCATGCTCTACTTTAGGTAGGATTTATAAAGGAGACAGGAGAGGAAGGGGAATGCAGTGCTGAAGTAGATCCTTTAAAGCTCAAAGCAAAATTTATTAATGAGAAGCCAATCCAGGAGATACGTCATGGCCCTTGAAAAGTCTGTGTCACTAATCCTTTGATTTGTCACAAATACCAGTACACTAGTTCTTAGTCCTGGAGAAATCTGTTGGGTGTTTAAAAAAGAAAGGCTCCAAAATCAAATACAAAATAACATAAAATGCACATATAAGCAGTGGAATCTCTAGGAAATTCTAATTTCTTCTATAATGCCCCCTTTCCTCTTTTTCAAATATCATCCATAATTCACTAATCTATCATGCCATTACAGACGTGTTTCATCAAATGCCTCCTATACCTGGGACAATTCTAGTCAGTATGTAGTAAACAACCAATGTGTTCCAACCTAAAGTGTAGGCACTATGTTTCAGAGCATTCCACTGATCTCAAATGGCAGAGTTAGTCTTCTTTTGTGAAAATAATCTTTCAAATAAAGCTACTTGAGTGTTTGAAGGTGCAAGTACTTTTATGTTCCAAAGTCTCAATTATTTAGGTACCACAGAGCTGAGTATTGTGTGTCTGCCAAAGACTTGTTTAAAAAGCTCAGATGGCTAGGATGTCATGTTCAGTTCAAAGTCTTCTGGTGACTGAAATTAAGAAAAAAGCCCTTTCATTTCAGTGACTCCTAAGGCTCTCTCAGCATCCACTCAGTAGAGCTTCAGCATGACACCATTAAATACTTGCTTGCAATTTGAGTACATTGTCAACAGAGCAGATGGATTATAACTAAGGAAGTGGTATTTATGCTGGTAGTCTGTGGAAAGAGCAAAACAAACATAAAGAAAGCCCCCAGACCTCAGCTTCTGGTATCTCTTCCAAAGGGATAGGTTTCAAGTGCATGGCTGAAAAACAGTTGTTCTGATACCATGGTCTTTAATTCAGTCTTGGTCTCCTGGACTGTGTAAAGGCTACGTTCACTTGTAAGGACTGTGTTCACCTATCCTCAATTTACTACAGTTGAGGAGAGGGTAATTCCGTCAATGAAGTATCATGTGGATTTCTCTTGTTACTAACCTATTATTGATTATTTTTATGTAGAGTCCTGGGTTAAGTTCCATGAAGATAGTTCAACAAGTCAGCAAGATCTAGCCCACAGAGTGAAATGTGATAACCAGATGGCAATGAGATCAGCCTTTAAAAAAATTGGTTGAATAGAAGCAGGTGGCTGAGAGATGCATGGAAAAATTCACAGGTGGTACTGCTGAAACAAAGACACAGGCTGAACCCAACTTAATGCTCATAACTGAGGTATTTAAGTTAGAGTACTTTAGACAAATTACACTCTGCTCTTTCTATAGCTACTGGGAAGCTACGGGAACCTCCAGGGTGATTCAGATCTAAAGAGTAAATTACCACTTCCGGAAGTATATTTTTCTCTTTTGATTGTATAAATAGTCTAAGCTACTGTGTAAATGATTGTAGCTAAGAGCCTAAAATTCAATGGGATTAATCTTTGCCTTTCTTCCTGTTCGTGAAGTAAGATTTGTTCCCTGAAAACCTAGAAAGGGAAGTTTCCCTAGAAAGGGAAAATAACACGAAGAAAGAAGTAAAAGACAGGTGGAAGAATAAGAGGTGTAACAGGTGAACAGATTCCACACACAGGTCTTTTGTATATTAGTATAATTTGTTGCTCTTTAGGATTGAATCCAACTTTGAGTCTTGGGCAAAAGATGGAGGCACTTCTGGAAAGACAGGTTTTTCAGTCACTGCCTAATAGAAAGGGAAAATAACACGAAGAAAGAAGTAAAAGACAGGTGGAAGAATAAGAGGTGTAACAGGTGAACAGATTCCACACACAGGTCTTTTGTATATTAGTATAATTTGTTGCTCTTTAGGATTGAATCCAACTTTGAGTCTTGGGCAAAAGATGGAGGCACTTCTGGAAAGACAGGTTTTTCAGTCACTGCCTAATAAAGGATTTTTGGTATCTTCCAGTGAGGTATCTTGCAAACAGCCTCTAGATGGACTGCTGGCTTGAAGCAGTACACATTCCTGCAGTAATGCTTGAACGCAGTAAAGTTGTGCCGCCAGCGAGTTGTCCTCTCCTGCTGACACATCACCACTCTATTTTCATATACCAGGCTGTTTACTGTCATGCTCAGTGAGTGTGGACGTATGGGTGGAGAAGCAAAGTTTAAGGCATGAACAGGTAGAGTATCATGCTCTGGTAGCTGGAACTTTAGATGTATCTAAAGACAATTCTGTGTTAAGCAGCTAAAAGCGAGAACCTTCCACGAGTCAGTTTGCCATAAGTGGTGCTAGGGTGAATCACTTTGACTTGCTTTTTATTTGGTCTACTTGGATAATGGTATTCAGTGCAATGAAACTACTACCTGTAGCTTTTTACAAAGTATTTATGCCCTGTTCTACCATGTAAATAACACCTACTATTCCTAATATTTTTTTCACTGCTGTTCCTCTAAGAGAAGACTAATGTCTACAGTTAAAAAATTCAGCCCAAAACTGCCATTATGCAATTACTAGGTTGTACTCCCATACAATACTGTAGATCTTCCAGCTTTGCGCAGGTTAGCATACAGGTACACAAGAACTAGGTGTGGAGGGTGATAAGAGGAGTTGATTTCAGTCAACCGTGAGTGGCACTTGGGGCATCTCAGGAGTACAGAGCCTGACATTAGGGACTGAAATTCCCTGCATCTCTCCAATGAACTAAATTTTATTTCATTCTTTTACCACCATTTTCAGCTAAAAGATATATCCTGTGAAAAGTCTTCTGCCTGTGCTGACTGCTGTGTGCTGTGGTTTGTTTTGGATAGGGGAAAAACTCTGCTATTATTGTTTTTCATTATCTTATTTTTAACCAATATATATATTCTCTCTATACATATTCTGCCTGTTGCAATATATAACCAGGTAACCTACTATTTTTCATTCACAAGCACCCGGATGAACTGTTTAAATTCACTTTTGTTTGCCATATTTAGAAGTTAAAAAGATTAAGGAACTCACCCAGGAAATGAAATGATGGTTTCCTTCCTTTAAGACCAAGACAGGGTTAAATAACCTGTCCAAACAACCCCATAATAACATTTAATTATGCAACTTTGAGAGGATTTGACCCTTTGATCAAATCCTTCTAAAAGCTCTTCCATCCTTATCCAAAATTCACTCCATTCTGTGGGAAGTTACTTGGAGAGAAGAAAATTTAACCGTTTTGACAATTAGTTTAATTTCTTTTAGTTTCTTAGTTCAACTGGCTATAAAGAATCCATGTCTACTTGAAAACAAAATCTGTGGAGTCAGTTAGCTTGACTTCTTCCTGATGTAGCAGGAAGGAAGAGATATCAGCATGTTTTTGACGTCCTTGAAATCTCAGCTAATATAACACTGGATGCCAATTAGAACGATAGATGGACATGAAGTTTCTCTAAGCCCTTATGTTGAGCAAACTTATTAATTATCACTGTTTCATAAAACATAGGCAGGTAGGTAGCCAAAGTATCCACATTATTAAGCAAGTTAGATGCCCTTTATAAACGGGGTGTACCAAATGTCTCGTTTTAACATACTTCCATACAACAAGATGAAGTTGAGAATAGTGATATTTCTGTTGTCTCTAAGGAGCAAGGAGAAGAAAATCCCATATTTTTCTTAAAGAGATAAAGCTGCAGGTCTGTGTAGTTTTTAATTAATTTTTAGCTATAGTTTTAAAATGTTAGAGACCAAGAGAGAGTGAGCAAGAGAGATAACTGAGCAGGGAGAGAAAAGAAAGGAGAAAGCCACAGGAAATAATAATAGTAATAATAATACTTTTTTAAAAAAAAAATCTAAGACCAGCTAGTAAGCTAAAGTGACTTTAATTTTTCTGGTTTATTAAAATGTATTCAAGTCTTTGATGGTGTATGAAATCTGGTATCCCATCAATTATGATCTCAAAAGATTTCTGAAACATCTTTTAAGCGAGAAGTAAGTAAATTATGGGTTTGTCTTTTAAAGTGTGTTTTATTATGTCATTACTTCAAATAATGTCAGTAACTCGGTACCAGTTTGAATGGTTATGGAACATTTGTAATTCAAGGGGGTGTGATTATCAGTGTATATTCTGGTATAAAAAAGACTTTAGCCAGATTACTTTTTATCGGCTCATGAATTTAGATGCAGTTCCTTTAGCTCCATAATGCAGCTGTCTGGGGGTAGATATATGCAGTCCTCCAGATTGGCTGCCATTGAAAACTTGCAGTGGTACTTGATAATTTGTGTTGGGAGGGATTCTACTGGGTCACGGGTATAGATACTTTGAAACAAAACAAAAACAAAAATAAATAAATAAATAAATAATAATGCTGAAAGTCAGCCAGCCATTTCACAGCTGAGATCTGTTTCTGCAGCTCATACTGTGGACAAAATGTGCTGGTCAATCACCTGAAGCCGTTCAGTAGATTTAACGCATGTTTTAGCTTCTTCCTCCAACAAACAAAACCTGTACTGTCAGTGACATGAAACCATTAATTTAAATGCCAAATTCATTCTTTATACTTAATGTGCTTGCATTTAGATTCTAAAACCATTTGCAAAATGTGGCGGGTGGGGGGTGTACAGAGGCAAAGGTTGGAAAAATTCATAGTGCCAGCAATTTTTCATCTATTGAAGATTAAATGCAGCATATTCTGTACACACCTATGTGACTATCACACACAGCACAATAATTCAGCAACTTCAAAAAATTTAATTGGCAAGCTGCGAAGAAAGCCAGTGGAATAATGCAAAAGTTACTCATGAACTTGGTCAAATGGCTTTTAAAACATGACAAAAAAGCCTTTTTATGAAGGAAGACACAAGTCATGCTTCTGGTTAATGTAGATTAGTATTTGGCTAATATAATGTGTACATTTCTGTCAGGACATAGCTGAAGCACAATATGAATTACTGATTGTTCTGTTGGAGTTCGACTTTGTCAGCTGAGTCCAGTGAGTAAAAGACTCCCAGATGAAGACGAGGAAGTAAAAGACAGAGTTTAGGGGAAAAAAATACAAAAATTTATTTCTGCGAAGTAAATAAGGAAGTATGAGAACACTGTGAGGGGGAGTCAAAGGTAAGTTTTAATGGTTCTTTGTAGCTCCTAAACAGACCTTGAGAGCCTTACATACAGGAGAGGTTGCCCATTGAGATTCTCAATTTTTATTTTTTAATGAAAAAAAAAAAAACACATGAAAAAAAAAATTAATTACTCTCCCAACATGAGTGGAAGAAATTCTAGCAGAACTCATTAATTTGTGTTCCCACAGAAATGCAGAACAGGTTTAATATGTTGCAGTGCAGAAATAAAGAACAAAATATTAAAAAAAAAATCAATAGTAGTGTGAAGTGTGTAACAGGACTGGTATGGTCACAAGTGTTTGAGGGGCAGAAGAGTCCATATTGAGATGAGCTGACTGTTTTGGTTTAGACTTGTGAACCCACATCTTGATAGGTTATTGGGAGGTTTCAATATGCACCACAGAACTTCTTAATTCATCCTCCTGCTGTTAAGTGTTGTTAAAACAAACAAACAAACACAAAGCAAGTTGTGTGTCATTTATTTTGTCTCAGGTGAGTATAAAATTCTGCTGATGGTAAGTCTGTAGAATATTTAAACAACTCACAGGAATCCACAGAATTCACTGATGTCTAGTCCAAACACTGCAGTGATGCTACATAGCAGAGCTCTAATATGAATCAAGATAATAAGGTTTCAGTTTCTTCATTTTTTTAATTAATGTGGAAATGCTACAAAAGTTAGAGGCAAGAGGAACTTGACTTAGGGAACAAAAGGGAGAGACTAGTTTGGATGAAGCCCTTAGTGCAGTAACTGCAGGTGATCTTTGTTCTTGTTCCTTGTCCTCTAAAATCTGTTCACTAACACCAGTAAAAGAAATAATACAAACCTGGGTGTAGTTTATGTGTTGTTGGTACAGCACTTTGTAAACATAAAGTGCTATGCAAGTGCTATTATTAGTATTATCAGGTGAGTTTCTCCTTGCATAAAAGAGAAAAATAGCATCAATATAATTGCTGTGTCCTGAGTCACTGGGAATTTTTAATTAATACACTAAGACTGAAGCTTAAGATAAAGTACTGGGATCTTTATTGACTATACCTACCTTTGCTGGTGGCTTACCCACATTTCTCAGTATATTTGTAACCCCTTAGTTTATGTATCTGGTGTTCGATGTGCCTCAACTTTTTTTTTTTTTTTTTTTCCACAAGTAGTTATCCTGTTCAAAAAACACTTAAACATGGGCTTAAATGTAAGAATGCATTGATGTTCCATTGCTACCGGTGAGATTTACGCATTTTCCTAACATTAAGCAGTTTGCTGGAGACCACTGATCTTCCAAAACATAGCTTTCTATAAAAATCAAGCAAAATGGTGTCAGCCAAATTCTGCATCCATTGACTATATTCACCTGCAAATGGCAAAAATAACAATATAAAATCCAGCACTCTTTTTTTTGTTTGTTTTTTTTTTAGTCCTCCAAAGATACCATGTTGCTGTCTCTGGAGGAATATACAGTCACCGAGGCTAAAAGCTACTGGGATGAGAGACTGGAACACAGATAATGCGTGTATAATTTCCCTAGTAAACTCCAGCTCAAATGCTTCCTGTTTTTCAAGTGAGTTTATGGTGATTTTTGTTGTTGTTGTTGTTGCTTTTGTTTTACTGTTACTCAAATGATAGATTGACTGAAACATATGAAGGTCAAGTGATTTGCCTAGCCTAGCCTTTCAGTGAGTAAAGGTGCACACCTATTAATAAACAACTGTAGGTAGTCTTAAACATTAAACATCAAATATGCCCTTTCATTTTGTTAAATGCTTTGTGTAGCCGTAGTTAAATGGCAACAAGAAGTGACTGAGTCTCAGCACTGATTGGCAGTGGGCATCAATCATTATTCTGGCAAGGATCTTCAGGAACATATCACTTTGTAGCAAATCTGGCAGGTTTGAATGGGATTATTTCGGATTGGTTTACCAATAACTGTCATGCCTAAAATCTCAACACAATAAGAATTCATCACCCGTGCCAATCACACACTTAATGCCAACCCCAATTCACATCCTCCCCTGGAGAGTCTTGATCCACACTAATACTTCAAACAGCATGACAAGGCCTGAGGGCTGAAGAGGAACAAATGGTGCAAAATGCCAGAAACAAGATTGGAGTCTGCACTGTCTTTTAGGGCAGGAACATGATGTTTGTACAAGAGATCCAACATTTCACTGGGTCATGCATCCCAAAGTACTTAAATAGCTGAATACAGCAAGCAAAAGCAATCATTTTGAATGCAAAGATTCCTGCTAATTGGAGGGACAAGTACATCTGGTGATAGCAGGGTCCAGGGTCCTATATCTGAGCACTTTTGGGAAATAGGAAAATACAAGACATTTAGTCACAGGAAATAAATGACACTTCTGATGTCCTATAGAAGGCTTCTGTTAAAATAGAATTTGAAGTGTCTTTGCTGCCATTCTAGAGCAGTAAGCAGTACATACATTTCAGAAAAGGGCAGACCTTTTATGCAGACAGTAAGTACAACATTCAGGGTCAAGCTGCATAGCCAGTGAAGATGGAGAAACAGAGTTTATCATGGCATTAGTTGGCATGTAACTTCAGAGAGAGATCTTTAGGTTATCCCTACCTACCGCTGTAAATATATCAAATAAAAATTGGGCCTATGGGAAAATGAAGGAGAACAAGGAAAAGAAATCTTACAGGAAGTGAGGAGATACTATTTCCAAGACAAACCTTATGAATCAAGATGCTGTCAAAGTTATGGGGTAATAAACGACTTACACTACCCAGTTTCTGCCAGACCTGCCTCACCATATCAGCTGATTTTCCGTTAATGTTACTTAGTTTTTTCTCTTCTAGACCTTACCACAACATGATATTAATGCTCTAAGCTAGAACACTATGCACTGACCAGACTCTAGCAAAAGGATTTACTAGGGCAAAAAAAAGTCTATTCTGTAAGGAATGCATTGAAGGTGAACTTTTCCTTTGAAGCTCTCCGGTGATGGAGAGATCTGATGGGGATCACAGACTGACATTCAGTATCATTTGAAGAACTCTAAAAATAACCCATGGAAATAGGTAGCAATGTACATCACTGATGAGATTCAGGTACTTAGCACTTTACTAAAAAACTAAGGAAGGATGTATGGAGTGTTTTATTTTGTTTGTTTTTTTTTGTTGTTGTTGTTTTTTTCTAGATTCCCTGTATAATCAATGGCAAAAGTAAGAACAGCATCTTCAGAGAACAGTTCACTTCTTACAGGTCTGGGGCTTTCGGGCACAGTAGAAGTCTCACAGTACATACAACATGTTTATATATATATATATACAAGTGGATGCTTCTGCTAAGGATAACAAAATACTGTTGAAAAGCAAAACAAACAAAAAAGTGCAGATAAGATTTACAGTGCATCTAGATGGTGTTAGAAAAATTTTATAGATTGACAAATTTTGTTAGTACAGTACCACATCCTCTCAAATATGAACCAAGCAGATAGACAGATTTGGAAGTGAAAATTCTGAAGACCTAGGTTCCTCTCCTCAGTCAGTAATGAACCATCACCCGACTCTTTTGAGCTCTGGGTTTACAGTAGGACTTATCAGCATGCTCATTCAAGCATTTTAGCTTTCAGGAAGAGTTAATTCTTAAAGCTTCCCCCCTCCCCCCTCCCCTCCCGCTCCCCCACCTTTTATTTTTCCTTTTTGCCAGGAAGTTATCTCCAAAATTTGTCATACAGAGTTTAGCTCAGCAAACCATACAGCAAAAAGAGAGTAGAAAAGAATCTTTTAGGACAGATACCCTATTTTGTTATGTGTTGAGCAGCACCTAATGCAGTTACACTGTATTTTCTGGGCCTTTTGGATGCCATGGTAAAGTAAATAATAATGAGTGTTTGACTAACATTAGAATTAGGATCCATGTATTGCTTTCATATGTACAGCATGATAATTTATCAATGCATTATTCAAGACTTCTTTGTCAACTTGAATGGAGATGTGTCAGCTTATTTCTGCTGTGTTTTTTTTTTTTTTTTTTTTTTTTTTTTTTTTTTTTTTCCGGGCTTGATTAGGTCCTATGTATTTGCCCTGGGACACGTGACCAAAATCATTTCACAGCTTTAGGATATGGACACCTGGCCACTGAAAACTTTTTCTCCCCCAACACATGGATATCTAGTTGTGAACAAGAATACTCTCTGGATGAACAATCCTCTGTTTAAAAATTGATTCCAGCTCACTTCAAGTGAAACCTTGCCTGAGACTGTAAAAAAAAAAAAAGTAAGCAATGTGAAAAAATGCAGAGTAGCAATGAGCCACAGAACTGTGAAAAGAAAGAAATTCTCAGATTTTTGGTATCATCTGCCTTAGATTTGCTAATGCTTCTGTTTTTCTTCTATTTTTTCTTTAAATGACAAAGAAGAAACTTTTATTGTGAATGAGAAAACAGCTTGCTAGCTTCTCGTATTTTAAAAGGAATTATTTAAAATGGCAAAGATGAAGGGCTTTTACCAATAGCAGTGATTTTCCTAAGGCAAAATTAATAATAATAATAATAATAATAATAATAATAATAATAATAATAATAATAATAATAATAATAATAATAATAGGATGAGATAACTTTTCTGTTTGAAATTCTAACAATTATGAAAGAATTGAATCGGGCCAAATTAAAATATTTTGAAAAAATCTGTTCCAGTTCTGTTACTAGCTGAAGTTGGCAATATTTCTCGTTCACCTAATAATCTATAGGATCAATTCCCTTGAAATTATAGGGAAACCACAGGAGACAAACAATACACGCTTCCTGTTTTACCAGAAACTTTCTGGATACTTTTACTATAACGATTCCTTCGAGGTTTAAACAGACATAAATTTTAATTTGATTGCAGAGATCTGATTGATCTGGAGATTTTGAGGTAAGGAGCATAGACATAAAAAATAATGTCAGTTTGAAATCACATGGGATTAACTTTATTTTTAAATCCAAGGGAACCACAAAGTCAAGCAGTATTTATAGTGGTGATGTGAATATGGATATTGTAAAGCAGGGCTCACTGAATGAGATCACGATCAAAGAATCATAGAATTATAGGCTTTGGGTTGGAAGGGACCTTAGTTCTTCCCTCCCTCCCCCCCACCACCACAGGCAAGAACACTTCCATATCTGAGTGAGAGTTTGGGTAACTGTCTCTAAAATCTCTGTTTTTATTTGGGGATGTTTTTGGAAGGTGGTCACAAGACTCGGGCCCTGGCTTGTGAAACAGTGACAAAGCAGTTTTTTGCGCATCCTTATGCTGTGTGGCTGCAGAAGGTGTCCTTCAGCAGGTGTAGGTATCATGGCACAGCAGCTCCCAGCAAGAGCACAGAGGGGTTCTGCTGCCTACTCAATGCGCTCCCTGTATCTGACACACAAACCAGCTTGTACACAAAGAAATCAGTCACTAGAAGTGATGGTTAAAATACAGACTAGCTCTTAAAGCCAGGTGGTATCCCTTAAACAGTACTCTGCTAAGTCACACTATCCAATATTTTATTGTCCTTCTGAATTTAAAGCTTTTGCTGTGTTATGCATTCAGTTCACTTGGAAGGGTGCAAAGGACTATTAAGCATGGTCAAAGATAGTGTTTTCTGTTTATGCAGTTGGACTACTTTGCTCACAAATAGATAGAAAATTTAATCTACTGAAACTGATAAATGAACTAAACCCTAATCTTTCAGTCTCTGTAGAGGTGCTGTAATGGCTAGATTTTATGTTAAATGCTTGCAGCATCATCTTGCCCTCCTCTTCCTCAAATAACAAAGTATGGTGAAGGACAGCCCAAGGGAATATACAGCACTAATTACAGGAATCTAGTTTGTACCTTGAAGATGATGCTCCTAGAGGTGGCTTGTTCAAGGTTTCAAAACAGTGCTCAGATAATAAAAAATAGGGAAATTTTCAAACATGCTGTTGTCCTCAGTGTTTCTCTACTTTTTCTTGGCACAATTGGAGCCCCCATTTAATACTCAGCTTTCTTAATACAGTGGAAAGACAAATTCAGTGACTAATTTTCAGTTGTACTAGACACTTCAGTCTGTTTTGAGATCTAATCCCCATGCTACCTACTTCACTTCTGGGAAATACTCTTCAAGAGTTTTTAAAGAACAGAGAGAAAATGAAGTGTTTACAGGCAGTTACACAGTAGATGCTCCTTCATATACAGCGAGGTTATGCATTTACACAAGATTTAGTATCAAATTCCCTCTCTTCCTTAGGGTATACTGAGACCTAAAACTGCCACCATTAAGAAAAGAAGATGTAATATTATGAAACCATTTTCCTTTTCAGTGTTTGTTGTTGGAATTATTCTAGTTTATATGGGAGCTGGATGGAAAGAGAAATAGCGAAACAGATGCAGATGGTCAGAAGATGCAGGCAGGCACAAAGACGTATTTACATGTGCGAGATAGTTGTCTTTGGGGCATGGGGGTTCCAGTCTCTTTTGCAATAAATTATAATTATGTGTAAGCTGATGTCCTGTGGGAATGAGGCAACACAGTCACTTTGTCTGCAGATATATCTGGGTCTGCCATAATATCTTTTTCTGAATTTCTTGGCTGTTTCAAACTCAGTGTGGCTGAAAACACAAATAAAACATGAACGTTTATATATTTTAAGGTCTTCAATGTGGAAGTCAAATACAACTCCTATTGCAAAGCTGTTCAAAGGCTGAGTTTTCTCAAAGGCCATCCACATGGTCTTTCAACATCAGGTGAAAAAAATCTGGCAGGACTTTCTGGCTTTGCTATTTACATTTATTCCCAGGAATGCACAAAGGAAGGAATATTCAATATCTCTGTTTCACCAGTGTAGACAGTTCAATTACTACTTACCTTAATACTGTTTCTAATAGACATAAACCATTACAAATCACTTAATAGGAATGGGGAAAAGTATGTGGGGATAACAGAAAATTCTAAAATATATAATGGAACAACACAAAACTTAAAAATCTATTGCACATCAGACTACTTAAGCTCCAGTGCTTGTGGCTGTCTTTGGATCCTCACTGTTTCCCTTTCCCAATAGTATTCTTAAATTTTGGTCTATTTCTCCAAGTAATTTGTTATCAGTGGTAGCACACAGAGCTACCAAACCTCTGAAATAGCTTGTTATTAGCCATTTATGGAATAGTCACTTATTAGTCGATTATGGAATAACCTATCAGTTGATGTAGTTTCTTCCTAATTAAAGTCATGATTCTGACAGCTTAAAGTCATGGATAAATCATGTGACTTTTCAAAAGTCGAAATGTAATTGCTGTTATCCCAGCCTAGGTCTAGTGTGAATGCTTTTCATCTTTTGTTTTAAGCTGGGAATGGAAACAATATTCCTTTCCATTTTCTGTTTAAAACTAATTGCAGTTCTAGATTACAAGTATGGTATGAAGCAATGCTGAGTTTCATTTCTACGTAATTTTTTTAAATGTTTGGAAGGCTTTGAATGTGGAAGGTATTATGCATATTTATATATGTTTGTGTGTATGTAGACATAGATATGTATGTTTGTGGTGAGAAGTCCAAGTGCTTAAAAAATGAGAAAAACAAGAAACAAGATTTTCTGTGAAACCAGGAATTTGTCTCATTGTGCAGCAGGAGCTGTACTCTAGCCAATATGGAGAATATTTTTCCTGTTCATAGCTGGTATGGAGCTGAGACTTTTCACATATGCACTCAGATGTGTTGTCCCATCATACTGTTAGAATGTGTCCTTTGGGATTATTGCATATGCTAGGTATGGAAGAATCCCATTCCTATTTTTACCAGTAATTCAACTTTTTTTGTTTGTTTGTTTAATTAGTATACAAGGAATTTTGTTTTGTCTTTGCTTTGGTTAATCAGTACTATCTTTAAAAGGATGTTGTTAGAAAATATATGCCTATGAGTGTCATTAAATCCTAATGCCACTTAGAAATAATTTTAGAATTATTTCTATAAAATATATATCTATTTATATACATATATACATGCATATAAATATAATAGCAAACACACACAGAAACATCACAGATATATACAGATATGTACACCCATTACATATAGACATCGTCATAAATGCATAAAGATTACAACTCCAAAAATAGGTACCTTCTTTTTTTTTCTTTTCTGAAAATTTGTTTTTTAATTTCAAGTTGTTCTTAGCTTTGAAGAAGGATTGAAATGTAGAAAATAGAGAATTTAATTTTAAAGCTTTAATTTTAAAGATGGAGATGGAATTCAAATGGTTAAGAAAAGCAAATAGTTAATGTTTAGGGAAAAATAAATACCCCAACAAATTAATCTTTTTACCTCTCTAGATTTGAGAGGCTGCTGGTGATACTGATAGAAGGAAGAGCTCATTACACAGGGAACACATATGGTGTCCTTAAAATATAGCTTCTGAAATACATTATTTTAAGAACCATTATTTACTGTGTGTGTAGTACGCTTTTATTATTTATGGTCAGGTAGTTTTTAATTGGAAGTGGGCTGAGTGCCTTCCAAAGGGGTTGGTACCGTTTGCAATGAGTCTTTGACTGATAATCAAAGAACAGACATTTAATTATATGCTAGCATTTTTTGTATCTTTGAAGGGGGATCTGGGGAGGAGTTAATCATCATTCTGTGGGGTAAACCCCTTGAAATATTCTCAGCATCCCATTCTGCATAAGGACCTCACTTTTGCACTACAGTAAGTGATTTATGCATATGCTCTCCACTTTTTCAGGCTGCTAAATTATCTAGGATAGAGAATAATAATAATAATACCCAAATCAAATGCTAACATACTTGTGAAATTTAATGGCAATTTTCTTTGAATACTGAATTTTTTCCTCTCTCTCTTTCAGTGTGTATCATACAGTAAAGAATATTATTTAATATACGTATTACACAGAAAAACCTCACCTCTTTTAAGAGTCTGGGCTTACTTCTTTTTAGTGGCTTTTTTTTTTTAATATTTATTTATTTATTTATTTATTTTGTTAAAATGTATGCCTTCTTTCAGTCACATGCCTTCTTTCAGTCATATGTTCATTCATGTTTGGCTGTCATATATTCAAAGGCTTCCACTCAAAAGGGAGTAATGCACATTGAAATGGGAATGGCTGTAAAAGAAGTTGCAAAGGAGAGAGAGAAAGGGAGACAGCAAAGCCCTGTGAGATGTATCTCAAAAGGGTATTAAGCCAGATCTGTCTGTAGTCTCCAAATTTGCTTCTGTCTGCTTTTACCTTGATCTAAAGTATTTGCACTTCATAGCCCTTCAGAGTTAGAAGAGATATACAGCATTTGGGGGTGAGGGCGGGGGAGGGACAGCAATCCTCTCCCTTTACTTTGAGACTCCACATCTGGATTTCACCTAGGGCCTATCATCAGTAGGGACTATGAAAAGTTATTTAAATTCTCTGAATGTTAAGTAAAATTTAGGAGAAGGTGAAAATTTAAGGATAACAATCCTTGTTTCACACAGAGGAACTTAACCAGCCTTTTTGTCATCCAGCTATTGCTACTTTCTAGGCCAACTGGATTTTTTATGAATAATGATCAAGATGCTTGTTTTAAACATAATGTTAAGGTATTTCTAAAATTTCACACCAGAACCTACCCCCATAAACTTCCTTGCCCCATATCAAATAGATCCTTCCTTTCAGTTTGGAGCTAACTAAATTGTCAAAGTATTAGTTCATCTCCTTTCTCTTTTTTATAAGAGTGGGTGCCCACATTCAATGTTGAGCTACTTACAGTGTCTTACATTCTGTGCCATGACTTACTCTGTGCAGTTGACACGGAAGTTTTAGTTTCAGGGCCAAGAGAGATTAAAACTTTTATTATCTTCACCAGTTTAGTTTAAGACTACAAATACCGAGAGCTTTGAAGTACTAAAAATCCTACCTGACAGCAAGAAAGTTTAACACAGACACTCACATGCATGCACACACACACAGAATATATATAGATGGTCAGGGTTTTATGGTGATCCCCTAAGGAGCAGATTAGAAAGAATTCTTTTTGTTTGCAGTGATGGAAAGGCAATAATAGGCTGCCTGCCTTATGCTAGCATTTTCCCCCTCCCTCCTTCTCTTCACCCCCAATCCTAATGTGTCATTCAGTAATACTCATCTGTCCTGCAAGAATATAACAGAATTATTCATTACTTCACTTGATGCCCCAAAGATTGAAAAATAGTTGTTACATACCAAGAGATGGCTGTGCACAGAAAGATTAATAGGCGTAAGGATTCACCAGCTGTCCACTCTATTCAGAGAGAAGAAAAAAAAAGTATATGTAAATCACTTTGGCTTCTGGCACAAGATGTTGTACAATATTTGCCTGGTGCTGGGGTCACTTCAATAAAAAATGCTCAGCTTTATTTAGGCCTTAGTACTTTCCTACTTAAGGCTGGGCTGTGACATACGGTGTTGTTAGAGCCTAGACACCAAGAACTGACTTGCTCTGGGGCTCACACCTTCAGTACTTCATGCAAATGAACCTTTTTTCTGTGCAACTGACCGTCTGTGTGGAAAAGTTTAAGTATAAATGCTTTCAAAGCATATATTAAGGCAAGCTTCCCTCTATGCCAGTTCCCTATTACTCTCTTTTTCTCTCCCTCCATGTCTGAAAATGGAAACTTTAAATTACTCCTTATAATGTTTTCCACTTCCTTTGTATTATAGCACAATACAGCTTTCTTTGCAGTAGTTTTTTTTTTTTTCTTTTTTTTTTTTTACTAACAGCATCAACTCTGTTCAGAGCTTCTATATCAGCATTACATAGATTACTAACAAAGTAATAAAATTAATAGGAGAAAGAGAGTATGGAGAGATTCATGAACAGAGAATAATGGGGATTTTGGAGGACATCAGAAAATAGACAAGAGTATCAATTAGATAAATGCACAAAATTATTATTTGATTGTTAAAAATGATAGATATTTGGTTGTACTTCAAAGATCCATATGCTGTTAGGGCCCCTTTCGGACCACACTTTAAAATGAACACTGGGAGACACTGTTTATATACAGTTAAAAGTTCATGGAATCATCACACAAAAAGTGTTCACTAAATGAGACAAGGGAGGTGAGACTATAATTTGTCATACCTTATGATCAGTAAAGAGAAAAATAGGTACTGATAGAGTGACCCAATGGAGGTACCTCTTCTTCCCTTCCTACAGAGATAAATTAATATTCAGTCTATTACAGAGATGAATATTAATTAAAAAATATGCCACAGTTTGGATGCCAACAGATAAAAGATATTAACCATGAATCTGCCTGAAATGCCATTCCCCAAACTCTTGAAACATTGAGAAATATATAATTGTTCATTTGACATCCTAGGCAATGGTTATTAAAGAACATCACCTTTCATTATAGGACAACTCCCCCATTAAACTAGATCACCTCAAAAAAGTAAAAAGAACAGTCAACAGGTCACCCACCACCGTAAACATGGACAGACCTAACAAGCAGTGGGGAAAAGGAAAGGTCAAGGGACAGAAAGAAATATTTCTGTCATAGATATAGAAGTTGCTGGAAGAGCTGAGAAGAAAATACCAGAATACTGATTTTCCAATGTTGTTACTCACATTGTAACAGGTTCATTGTATAGGGTGAAAGAGAGATGGTAACTTAGTGGTAAAGTAGTTGATAAAAGCTTGGAAGTTTAGGTAGCTGGAACTCCAGGTTGCACTTAGAGAGTTCCTTTTTCCATAAGTGGAAATCTTACTTTGGTTGAGAATTCACTGGATAAAGTGTTTGCATCTAGAAATGCATTATGCATAGTTAGCAAGTGTGAAGGTTTGAAATTGTTAAGCTTAGCAAAGGAGGGGGGTGAAAAGAAACATTTGATATCTTAAAGGATGCTTCAAGCTGATTATCTAACCTATTCAGAGAAAGATTAGAAGGCTTGCCCAGGGGTAGAATTTTTGATAGACCAAAATATTTTCTCAATTTTTTACTTCACTATAAACATAACCTCTAATGTGTTTATATGCTTACCAAACAAACAAAACAAAACAAAACAAAATTAAATCAGCTGCTGTTACTGTTCTCTAACTCCAAGGATTGTAAATCAGAAGAAAAGATACAGGTATTAAACATATCTGGAAGATGGGCACTGTTTTAGCTCAGTTTAAAGGATTTCAGTCTTTAAGGTTCACTGCAGAAACATGACCTCACTCTGATTGCATAGTTGGACCATCTACTTGCCAGTTGACAATCTATCTTCTTACTGAAAAGCTCTGGTAATAAATAAATAAATAAATAAATAAATAAATAAATAAATAAATAAAACTGTTTTAGCCAGGCTTGGCATATTGCTTTACTGAAATGCAAAAACTAAATAGGTAATTCTTTTACCTCAACACAACGTGCTACAGTTCAAACCCAGTCCTACTGAATTCAGTGAGAATTTTGTGGTTACCTACAGTTGGCTAGTTTTTTTGTGTGTGTTTTATTTTTATTTATTTTTATTTATTTTTTTAACCATAAGATCACTTAGTCTTAAAATGGCTGAAAGCAAACAAAATATATTATTGCTGCCACTCTTGTGGCACACCTATTTCAAAATAACTTTGATTAATGCTATTAAAACAAAGACAATACTTTTAAGACTTAATTTGGGGAAATGTAAGGGTTTGGATTTTTCTCCAGAGAAAAGTACAGATAACCTGCTCACCACACTTGTGTCTTTGTCCTGTTGCAACCATAAATCTGACCAGCAAAGTCTGTGAGTAAATGTTAGTCTACTTTTTTGCCATTTGTTTGATTATATAGTTGGTAGTGCTCCTGTTGAACTTATTCAACTCTAAGGTACTAAACTTCTGTAGATCTCAGGTGGGGATGTGGACCTTCAGTGACATCAAACTTCACGTTCTACATTTTTTTAAGTCAGAAATCTTTTACACTATGCATCTAAAATTTGTTTTTTAGGAAAATACTGGTTATTTAGATAATTTCTAGCAAGTGTAGCAATAAGATGAATCTGAAGATGAAAGTGCACTCTTAAGTGTTCCAGATTCAGCTGAAGCATATTTGCAAATCCAAAGCTGAGAAAGTGTGGGATAGAGGAGTGGACAGTAAAGTAGATTGAGAACTGGCTGATTGGCTGAGCTCAGAGGGTGGTGATCAGCAGCGCAGAGTCTGGCTGGAGGCCTGTCACTAGCGTTGTTCCCCAGGGGTCGGTGCTGGGTCCGGTCTTGTTCAACATCTTCATTGATGACCTTGATGAGGGAATAGTGTCTGCCTTCAGCAAGTACGCTGATGACACAAAGCTGGGAGGAGTGGCTGATACACCAGCAGGCTGTGCTGCCATTCAGCAAGACCTTGACAGGCTGGAGAGATGGGCAGGAAGAAACCAAATTAGGTTTAACAAGAGCAAGTGTAGAGTCCTGCACCTGGGAAGGAACAACCTGAAGTATCAGTACAGGCTGGGGGATGACCTGCTGGAGAGGAGCTCTGAGGAGAAGGACCTGGGGGTCCTGGTGGACGACAGGTTAACCATGAGCCAGCAGTGTGCCCTTGTGGCCAAGAGGGCTAATGGGATCCTGGTGTGCATTAAAAGGAGCGTGGCTAGCAGGTCAAGGGAGGTGATCCTCCCCCTCTACTCTGCCCTGGTCAGGCCTCGCCTGGAGTACTGTGTCCAGTTCTGGGCTGCCTGGTACAAAAAAGACAGGGATTTCCTGGAAAGAGTCCAGCAGAGGGCCACAAAGATGATACGGGGCCTGGAGCATCTTCCTTATGAGGAAAGGCTGAGACACCTGGGTCTGTTCAGCCTGGAAAAAAAGAAGACTGAGAAGGGATCTCATCAATGTGTATAAATACCTGAGGTCTGGGAGACAGAGGGATTTGGCCAACCTCTTTTCAGTGGTTTGCAGGGACAGAATGAGGAGTAATGGTCACGAGATAGAGCACAGGAAGTTCCGCACCAACATGAGAAAGAACATCTTCACAGTGAGGGTGATGGAGTCCTGGGACAGGCTGCCCAGGGTTGTGGAGTCTCCTCTGGAGATATTTAAGGCCCGTCTAGACACCTACGTGGGCAGCCAGAGGAACCTGCTTTGGTGGGGGGGTTGGGCCTGATGATCTTTCAAGGTCCCTTCCAACCCCTTCAATTCTGTAATTCTATGATACTTGTCTGCATTTATGGTCCTTAAAAAGTTAGCTTAAGGGAAGTCCTCCCTTTATCTTCTCCCCTTGCAATTCCACCACTTGCAGGAAGCTAGAGGCTGTTCATTAGCTGGCTTTATGGACAGAAGATAAGAGGAAGGGTTAGTATGGTGAGCTTAGAGCCCGTCTGGAGGCTACTCAGCATAGTGTAGACACAACAATCAGCTCTGTTCTTCAGTTTCTCTGTTCATGTTACTATATTTCCTTTCCTTGCAGGGGTTTCACAAAGCTTAATTCATCAGTGGTCTGTGAGAGACCACTGTGAGGGAGTTTTTGCAGGGATGAGTACCTCAGAATGGCCTAAATTATTTATCCCTTGCTTTTTCTTTTACCCAGTAGGCTTCTCTTTAAAAGCTTCCAGCCCTTTAAAGTTTGGGAGCACACTGTACTCGCAGAAAGAAAAAAAAATTACAAAGAAAAATGCATAATGTATGATAATGTTGAAAGTAGCAAGAATTAAAGTAAATGGTCTGATATAAAAAGGGTTTCAAACAGGATTAATAATTCTGCAATTTGTTATACAAAGTCAATTTTTCCACTTCCAAAGCTAAGTTGCCTTGTGGGGTTTATTGGCTCACTCATTATTAGGTATATATCACTTTTATTGTTTCACATTTTTATGTGTTTATTAAAAAGAAAAAAAAAAAAAAAGAAAAAAGAAGAGGGCATCATTCATGAATAAAACATTTTTGCTTTAAGCTGCCATATGTGAAAGTTGGTCTGAGAGCCCATATCCTCTTTTATTTGAAAAGGGAAATATGTAGTATATTTATCAATTTATCGTTTTATCTATTTATATATTTATGGGGCAGGTCTATGTTGGGAGGTTTTGTGTGTTTGTATGCATATGGACATACATATGCATATGTATATATGGTAATATATGTATGCATATATTGTGTGTCCTATTACCATATATATATATACACCAATCTTTGAAAAAAAGGCATAGTGGTGCTTTTTTTTTTTCCTGATAAACCTCCCAAAGCCTGCCCTCTTCTGCTCAGTGTGACCTATTCCGGACAGCATTTTTCATAAATGTCAGTTCCCTTTCCCCCTTCTCCTATCCATCAGGTTTCTCAGCTGATCATATCCACTCTGCTAAACCCTGGTTCCTCTCCTAATCTGTAGCAGAATGGCTCCTATCCAAATGTCACCTTACAACACTAGACATGATTGAGCATCCATGCAGCAGCCAATGTGCTACTACAGGTGATGTGAGGAAATGTTAGCTTGATAGATAATAGTTTTATTTTTGGTCTTCTTAATCACTCTGCACCTGGTAGGAGTTTGATACGAGCAGATAAGTAGTATCAAGAGACAGATAGAACTTGATGGGAAACACTTTTATGTATGTATTTATTTATTTATTTAGAATATTTGGGTAAGAGAGCTTTTTTTTTTTTTTTCTTTTGGTAGATTTTTTTTGTTATTATTCTTTCAGATTATGAAAGTTAATTTGCTGTCTGCAAATTTGGACTGGAATTCTACAGAGTTTATAAATACAAAAATTAAAAATCAAGAAACTTAATTTTATTAGATTTGAGAGAACTTATTGTTAAAAAAAATGCAATTTTAAAAAATAGAATTTCTAACAAGAGCCTTTGACCTTAAGTCTCTGTCCTCTTTGGTGGTGAGAGGTAAATTACATTTGCTAACTTCATCTATGACATGGCACAAATAACTCCATAAATGTTCCATAATTGTGCTGTGATTATATGGTTATTGCTGCATATTGTCAACAAAATTATTGCCCTGAGGCCCCATAGCTCCAGTGTATGGCACACGGTAATTAACTAAGAAAGGATTAGGATCTAAGGGGCTCCTGAGTAACTCCTTCAGCAAACACACAGGACAATTAGTGTGTTGAATGGACACCTCCAAAGACAGCAACAATGAGGACTGAAACAGTTAGCACATTTTGAAAAATATGAGACTTTTATAGAGGATTTAATAGAGGACTGAAACAATTGCAAAGCAAGAGAGAGAGAGAAGCAGGATAATGTCATGGTTCTGCATTCCACAGCAAAAGTTTCTGTGCTAACTTGTGCAGCTGCTGTCAGGTGAATATCACATCAAGGCCAAGTAAGACTTTGTTGTGTTAAGAACTGCAGAATCTAGGTCTTCTCCCTTTTATTCTCGAAATTAGCAGGTATTGTGGTTGCAAACAGTCAGTTCTGAAGTAGAAGTCGGAAATTTTAACATTGCTCTGGATGAAGACTGGACAGGATCTGCTAAATATGTTTCCAGCCTGTTTGGGAATACTTAATCTATGTAGTCACTGGAGCAGCCAGAAAGAGGGAAACTGGACTGTACTGTTTAAACTCAAGAGCATATGTGTTCTCAGATTTGGCCGTGCTTCCCTCCTCTATCTTCACCATGGGCTAAACTTCAGAGGTCTCTATGATCTGTATATTAGTGATAGACAAAAATAATTTCTATAGCTTAGATGATATGATTATTAGGAGCCCCAATATAACATGGACTAGTATATCATTAGATATTACTGCTTGGCTTCTTGAACACAGGGCAGCTTCTTTGAGCCCTACCTGAAGCTAGGCTAACTGTGCAGATAAGAAGCACATGGGCCATGGGCTTTGCTGTGTTTTATTCTAATCTCAACCCTGTTAACCTCTGAGTATCCAGATTCTTCTTTATCTTTTAAATGCTTTAAATGAGCAACTAGAGTACAAAAAAATAAGTGGAAAAGCACTGCTTTTATTCCTTACTCCAAAGAACAAGGTGGTATTTTGTTGAAAGAAGAGTTTCTACATCTGGGAGAGCCCTATCTATCTTTAAACACATTATATGTGTGGGGGTATGCTGCTGAAATTATGCCTTTCTTTTACTGATTAGCTCACTGCTTGGACTGCTGGTTCTTTTTCTTAGACTTCAAGATCATTATATAAAATATAGAATGTTTAGACTCATAACAGAGTCTTATAACAGACTCTTATAACAGGTGGGTATTTCTCACCTGCCTGCAATTAGGTTTGAACCCAGGTCTGCAGAGTTCCAAATTACTGTGCTAAACACTGACTCATCCTTCCTCCCACATGCTCTCTCTTACCCCTTGCTGTTTCTGGCATGGCATCTTCCTGTCCTTATGCCAAGGGAAGTGGGCATGTGGAGGAGATCCAAGTGTATCAGACTTGTGCCACTCTTGCAATGGTGGGGGGGCAGCATTTACATCTACTCCTTTCAGGCAACTTTTTAGGTTGCTTTTCACTCTCTCAGTAGCACAAAGCTGCTGAAGTTTAGGCCTTGGCTTGACCCTAAAGTATGTGTGAGACTACTGCCAGAAGTGAGTTGCTTGATTGCTCACTGCAGTGAATGGTTATGTGAGTGTTGTACACTTTGTTTGTCTGTTATTCAGATGAGTTTAACTTAAACTTTGACATGGGTGAACTGCTCCCGGGCTATGCAAGTTTTCACCACCAAATCCATCAAACTCCCTTAAAAATTCTTCTTCTGCAAAATGGAAATTTCCATGAGAATCACAACTTATACAAGTTAAGATACAGAGAGCCAAATTCATCCCTGTAGTATATCCACTGAATTCAGAACAGAGCTACAGCAAAGATGAATTGGTCTGGAACATATATGTTGAATATTTAATGCAAATACAACATGCCATAAGTGCATGTCCTGCAGGTAAAATGCAATTATTCTAATTACACTGCAATTACTGTACAGCTACAGAGTAAATTACCTGATTATTTGCATTCTGTGCTATAAAATGTTCTTTTAATTCAGGCTCCAAACCCATGCAAACTCGTTTCCTTGCATAAGAGCTCCAGATATTTTGGTTAGCAGGCATAGCCCTGTCATGACAAAATGTAACCCATCTTTTTATTACTTCATATTCATATCTTGGTGGCCCTTTCCACTAACCTGGTGGTGGCTAGATTTTAATAGTTAGATCTAGAGAGATATTCACAACATGTTGATTTGCCTCAGCAATGGGCAGGTGTGGTGCTGTTGCTAATGCATCTATTTTGCAAGCCAATATGCTTGTAGCATGCCATGGTGTGTTTTGTGGCTGAAATAGCTTGGTGTGCGCAGATGCTTACTCCCTTTCATCATACAGATGGCTGAAACAGGCACAGAGGAGAGTGGGTTAGCACCATAACAGAAGTGGTGAGGCTACCAGTGACAGAGAAAAGTCCTATGAGATAGAATAGGGGGTTACTTGGGAAGAATGTAGAGTCATAGAAAGGTTGGTTAAAAGATGACCTCTGGAGGTTATCTCCATTAACATTCTGGTTAAAAATAACACTTTTTTATGAGATCAGACATAGCTTCATCTAGCCAAGTGTTGAAAGCCACTGAAGATAGAGATTTCATAACTTCCTTGTGGAGCCCTGTTCTAGTGCCATGGAAAGAGTTTTTCCTAATCCCCAACCCCAAACTCCCATCGTGCTCACTACCTTATCACCTACCAGTGCTGAAATTGCTTTTTTCATCTTTGAAACTATCTCTAAAGTTGTTGAAGGCAAAATTAAGGACTAAAGAACTGGACTATGTAAAAGTACACTACTAAGATGGAGGATAGCAGGAAGAACAATTATAAAAAATGATCACTTCCTTAATTCCCTGTGAATACACAATTTCAAAATACAGAACACATATGTAGATGACTCATGTACATGTGTCTATGTGTAATGATGTCTGGAGTATACAGGTTTAAATCTTTCCTGCATAGCAGGGCTGGTGAGGCAAATTTTATAAGGAGCTTTGAGACATGGTGAGAAGAGCTAGGTGATACCTTTTTGTTAAATATTATTATAATGCCCACAAAAACGATTCATTACTGAGAGGTCATATCACCAGAGGTCAATGATTTGCCCCCCAGTTTGGAGTAAAATCATTACTGTTTATTGAGCAGGTATCTTGGATTCCCTTCACCCACCTCTTTCTCTCTGTCTGGAAAACTCTCTGAGGCTTTGTTTTTTATACTCTACAACAAAGGCAATTCAATTAGGACATCAAGCCAGCCCGAAACTGAGGTCTCTAAGGGGCACTAGAGACAGTCTTTTAAGATGTCCAGTCCTGCTGAAACGAATGTCTTTCTTATTAATTTGGGAACACAAAGGTTCTTTCTGACCTTAAGAACCCTGCTTTTTATTGATCAAAATATGTAGTTTTTTTGTTTTGTTTTTGTTTTTCCTTGGGCAAATAATTCAACATGAAGACTGTTTTGTAAGGCAGGCGTATTTTTATTGGAATGCTGTAAACTGTAAAATCACAATCAAAATGATAATTCACATACTAAAATCCAATGAACTGTAGGCTGCTGAATTCTCATTTTTGATATGAAATAGAATATATATAAATATTTATCCTCTGGTCTATATTACAAATAAAATTGAATGTCATTTTCAAAGTCAAATATTTTTAAATATTTCAGAGGGCTACATTCCAAAGATATACAGTATCTCCGGTGAGTTTCTGGAGATTGCAGAAGTCATTCATGCTGCACAAATAGAACATTGATGTCAAATTATAAACAGCGTAGGTGTCGTTAGCAGTAGTAGAAGTAGTAGCTGAGGATTCTCATCACTTTTTATTTGAGAAAGTCCTCTTTTCTTTGTTTCAGTAATATATATATATATATATATATATATATATATTTTTTTTTTTTTTTTTTTTTTTTTTTTTTTTTTTTTGCCTACTATAACTTAAATTTAATTTAAAATTAATTAACTTAATTAAACAATTCAAATCCCCACCCTCACCCCAGTGGCTACCTATGGCTGACTTTTTATTTTATTTTATTTTATTTTATTTTATTTTATTTTATTTTATTTTATTTTATTTTATTTTATTTTATTTTATTTTATTTTATTTTATTTTATTTTATTTTATTTTATTTTATGTGAAATAGCAGCAAAAAGGACTTAGCAATTTCTATTACCACAGAAAGAGAGGAAAAATTAGGTTGCTGCTATTGCTGTTATCCATATATTAAAAAAAAAAAAAAAACAGGTTTGACGTGTGCGTAATTGGGAAGTCCTGACCTTTCTATGATTAAAAGCACAATACTACATGTAGCAATATAACTACAACTGTGTCAAGGTTCCTCTTTTCATATTCTCCCAATCGTGGTTGATGCATAGACATCATTTTCCATATGGTACATGCAGACTGACAGCAACTACTAGCATTTATTTTCTGAAGTTTTGGTCTGTCCCCTGTATACTCCACCCCTTACAACTTCCCCACTCTGTCTAGTGAATCATATTCCTGAAGATTTCTTGTAATCTTGGATTTTTTTTGGATTTGGAATGTCTTGTATTTTCTTCTTCATATTAGGCCTACAAAGATTAATCAGGGATTCCTATGCAACTACTCTCCTTAGCCATCTGTAAAATTTCTGGTAGGACTAAAGGCAAGCAAAATATCTCATATGAACAGGTGTTTGTGAATAGAAAAGGCACATCCCCATGTAATAAGTACATGTGACTACAAAGTACAAGTATATGACTTACTAAAAGTATGAAAAAAAGTTACATTACCTCTACAGAGATTTTTTTCCTTTGAAAATATTTCTAAACACATATTTTCTTGCATAAGCTAAAGTAAAGATTTGAAGTGGACCAAGAAAGAGAAATCTATATATGAGATAACATTAAATACTTTTATATAACAAGTATTAATACTTAAATATACCAATATATATACCAAATTTATTTCCAATACACAGAAATGAGGCTAGAGGAAGGAAGTTTTAACATTCCTTTTTAACATTCCATTTTAACATTCCATTGTTTTAACATTCACCTTTTGGTTTGAAATATAGATATAGACCATCCCAGTGTCTCATTTATGTGCTGTTCAAAGGTTTCCACTAATGGAAAATATGTGAAACACATTTATACAGATAAGTGAACATCTAGAAACATTTCAGGTGACTTTCAGTGGGCCAGAACTGGATGCAAATATTGTACAGATTTAAATTTAGTACCAGCAAATAGTTACTTAAACATAGCTGTATGACTTCTCACAGCCGTTTTTGAACATGATCATTAGAAACATGAGACCAACCTTTGAATTCACCATTTTTTCAGTTCTTTAATTGAAAGACTAATTTGTTCATCAACTCTCAAGTCAGACCGTGTCTTTATAGAGCTGAACAATGATAAACAAGGCCTTAAACAGGTGCTTACTGTATCCTTTTTTTTTTTTCCAGTATTTTGGTTAATGTTTGTGTCTAGTGTAGTGATGGGAGGAGTTATCATAAATCTTCCAACACCCTTCTTTCCAAGTTGATTCACAATTTATGTTCATTTGCCTCTAATGAGATGATTAGAGCTGAATCAGATCAGATTTAATCTGCAGTTAAACTGTGAAGTTATTTTTCCACCAAATGAGGTTATAAAACCAACATCAAGCTTAAGCTGCTGTGTGATTTTTCCTCCTTTTTTTCTTTTTTTTTTTTTGTTTTGTTTTTGTTTTTGTTTGTTTGTTTGTTTGTTTGTTTTGTTTTTAAACTTCAATACTTCACAACTGCAAAACAAGGCATCTATTTGAGCATGGTAAATATGGTAAATACTGACATCTGCTTTTCAGCTACTTGTAAACTACACCAGTTGGGCAATAACTACATAAATACACTATTGAGATAGAGACACATTCAAATATAAGTTAAATTTCTTAGAGATCTTTAAATTTTATTTACTGACATTTCACAGACCCCTTAGTTTTGGTAATAAAACACCTTTTGGCATGTAAATTAACTATGACAATTTAGCCAAAGTCACTAGAGACCTAGGTCACCAGATTCTTTTCATGTCCAGTAGTTGGCAAATGTGTATTAATTCCCCTTCTGTGGGTGCATAACATTTTAGATATTCCTATTTCTCTATTTATCAAATGTGGGTTAATTATTTTCATGCTTACTTCTTGCTTCCCTGTACTCCTCCTATTCATTGAAGTGCTTGTGCCAGATTTGGATGACTGAATCACACCATCTTTCTGCCTGTGAACGTTAACTTAAGAACAGAGCTGATACTGTTGAATAATTTCACATGGCTTCACCAATAACATCAAATGGGGAAGGTCTCTGCCTTCAGGACTAGATTTTCATCCATGACTTGTAAATGAAATAACTAGGAATTAAATAGTAATAATACGCACACACAAGCTGTTAAAGTCTGTTGGAGCTGCAGGGTATCAAGAGTCTCCTCTGCTTTATGTGCATGGGTTACTGTAGGTAACAAGCCACAAAGGGAGGTTGTTTATCAGAAGCAGTACCTGTTCAGAGTAAGGAACAAATTTCAGTATCTGAAACTCACACTGTGACACACTAATAGCTTGAAAAGCACAATAACTGTGTTGTTCAGGCAACTCATAAAACCTGGCCATCAGATCAATCCCTTGAGTCCATGTGAATTCTCCATAGTGTAAAATGCCAGCCCAGTGGTCCTTCCTAGAACAACTGATTGCAAGGTCATAGCCTTAGAAATCAAGGTCTTCATAAACGAAGATCTAATCAAATAACCCAAAGTAACTATATTTAATGCTGTCCTTTCTGCAGCATTTCTATCATATTATATTTAGAAGCATATAGAACTTGTATACTGTACTGTCTGCTTATCTGTAGCTTACCCAGTGAAATATTATTAGTTTTCATATCTATAACTTTTATTGTTTTATCTTTGACAAACTCTGAAATAGTACACTAGTGACATTTTTAAAAATTAGCCTTCTGCGTTTAAAGACCACTCATCATTTTCATCCATCATTGTTCTGGAAATGTCACATTGATTTTATCCTCTTTGCAATAAATGGTAACATCCAAAAAACAAAACAAAACAAAAACAAACAAACAAACAAAAAAACAGTCTGACACTTCAAAATCAGCTGCCACTCTTGGATAGTGCAAAAATAAATAAAAGGACAATTTTCTTGAAGGACAGAAGAGGGAGAAAGAATGTAAGGCAGGGTGAGAGAGAAGAAAAGCTTTCTCTTTCTGGCAATACTGACAGCAACCAAAATAGCAGGAATCATAAATAATGTTTTGTTTTTCCTGTCCCACCAAATTTATATAATTAGTAAATACTGATCAATGAAAATGCCTACTAACATGTCCTAAGAATATTAGTTAAAAATATTTCCAAATACAGTCTAATACACTGAAAAAGGAAATGGGAAGCAAAGATTGTAATTGCGTGCTCCCTTTCCTGATTCCCCAACTCCACTACTAGTCTGTTAAAGTAGCAGACACCTTCAACGGAAACATGGGCCTTAACAAATCTTGCAGAAATTTGCCACTGACCTTAACATCTCCAGCTGTTTGCATCTAATGACAGCAAGTGTTTGCATCTAATGGATAGTCTGAGAAGATGGGACTGAACCAAGAAATTTTCCAGAATTGCCCAAAGCCTCACTGATGTTATTACAATGTAACCTTTGGTGGCATTGGATGATGAATCAACTACCAAGTGCAGATAGTTAGAGGGATTGGAAAGTGGAAGATGCAGGTCCCAAAATGAATGCAGAGTTTGCAGTCAGGTGTCCAGAGCTATGCAGACAGTGATAGAAATGTCTAAAAGGGCTTCAAAATTTAAGGAATCTATGACAAGTTAGGAGAAGAATTCCTCAAGAAAGACTTCAGGATGTTGTGAGGTCATAAGGAAAGGGAGAGAGCAGGTTTTGATTTGTCTTCGCAACCAATAATCTAACAGAAAATAAAAGATTTTTCTGTTTGGATATTTTCACAAAACTTCATATTGTGTCAGTGGAGAGCAAAATCCATTGCATTCTTTTTATGCTATTAAGATTTTTTTTTTTTTTTGGATCCTGAAACAAACAAACAAACAAACCACCAAAACTGTTTTCTTAGTAAACTTGGGAACAATCTCCACTCAGACACAAATATGATTTCAGTTTAGCATTTCATCCTTATTTAGCAAAGCATGTAAACACCCACTTAATTTTAAGCAAGTGCTTAAATCCTATTCCAGTGGCAATTAATCAGTCACTAAAGTTAAGTGTGTGTTTAAATGCTTTGATGATTTGAAGCCTAAACAATGAGCAAAGTAATGACTTACTGAGATTACTCTGCACCAGGAAATACTGCTTATTGGAGAAGGGACAGTATGGTACACCTCAGCCCATTACATGGTAAAATAAAGGACTTTGGATTGCTTATGTGTTTTTGTACAGCCTTTCATCATCATTAAAACAAAGTAACTCCAAAGAAGGAAAAAATATCCTTGAGAAAATTTTAAAGCTCCAAATAAATAATGAGCCATATCATATTTCAATCTGTAATCACAATTTATGGAGATAGTGGAGGCTATGGTATGTTCATCTGTCATGTACATGAGCAATAAGGACATGCCATGAACAATGAGCCTATAAAACAGGATCATAACAGAAGAAAGCTTTAATATACTTATTATTTAAATTAGGATTTAACACAGCAAGCCACTTTTTTACCCCCTAAATTGAACATCAAACATATAATAAAGAGATGTTTTATCTCCTCCATCACAGATGGAATGAGTTTTTAAGTGTTTTCTTGTAGAAATAATATTTGGGCATATATTTGGAGGTAATAGGAATGGATGTAGCCCCTACCCAATTCAATAGTAAAATAGTTTTTAAATCCAAGTATGTTTTATGCTCATGAGGAAACACCTATATGGGACATGCTTGTGTCCGCAGGACAGTAGCATCTTGGCTAATTTAGTCTAAATCCTTACACTGTAGCTTGAGGACACCAAAGGAGCTTAAACATATGAGAATATTCAAAAGCATTGAAGGAAGTACTTCATATACACTTCATATATACTTCATATATGAAGTACACACATAAACCAGAAAGTAAACCTTCCAGTTCAGGGCATACCCAATCAGTAGCTGGAAGGGTTAGAGTAAGTCTGTGTGGTCTGTCTATTCCACAAACCTCTATTAGAGAGTTTCTTGCTGTCCTCCTGAGACTGCCAGTGACTGATGTAGATGGGCTAGGTATACCATTAGACAGAGGTCTGTCATTGCATTCTCTGGATTCCACAGTAAAAATCTGGCAACTAAAATTATTGTTCAGGAGGACTAAAGGTTGAAAGTCACCTGTTAATATTTAAAGGTAAATGAGATAACTCTGATGCAGACACTACATTGCTACTAAACACAGATGCTATAGGCAAATAGGTATTTAAAATCTCATTAGTCACTTTTTTTTTTTTTTTTTTTTTAACTTAGACTAGGCTTCCTCTATATCTTCAGCTACATCTTGTTAGATGCCCGTTTACATTTGTAAAACTGGGATAACATAACTCTTTTTCTTAATCTAGTTGATGTCTTTGGATGAGGAATACCAAAATAATACAGTATTGTCCTATCTGAATAAAGTGTAAATTTTACTTTACATATCCAGGGGTATATATGCTATGGGAAAATGCAGATTATGTGTATTACAATATTTATCCTATTCTACTTTCTCAGAAAGGGTATTAAGTACAAGTACTATTGAATTTGGCACAGAGTTTGAGTAATCTTCTCAACAAGTGAATCTCACTAAGTTT
The DNA here is from genome assembly GCF_047663525.1 of Anas platyrhynchos. Lineage (NCBI taxonomy): Eukaryota > Metazoa > Chordata > Aves > Anseriformes > Anatidae > Anas > Anas platyrhynchos. The sequence goes on from NC_092621.1 coordinate 5,982,245, forward strand.
CACATCAGCATCTGATAAAAAAATAAATAAAAAAGCAAACAAGCTAATAATATATCTATATATCTTGCTATAGACAGGATTGCTGAGGGAAAAAAAAAAAAAAAAAAAGGTCTCTTCCTTTAGTTTTATATAGCACTCACAAGAATAGAGGCCCCATATTTGAGGCCAGCAGATGTTACCATAATAATTAACATTAAAAAATTAGGAGCATTTGAAACTGTCAGGCATCCTATCTCTGCTTTTTTCCTTCATCCACTGCTGATATTCATAGGGGAAGCAAACGAAGCTTAAGAACTATCAGGTTCCTTCTTGAATATCTCACAGAGGCTTGAACTTCATAAAGGAATTATCTTAATCATATCATCAAAGGAAAGGGCTTGAAATATGATCTCAGATGAAAACTTCGATGGAGAGAAGCATAGCATAAATTTCTCAGCTCTCAGGCCTTGGAAATTACAGCCATGATTCCATATCTCAGGCTCTGGAAGGAATAATAATTACTATTTGGCAATTTATCAAGGTGAGGGTTCCACTGGAGGGAACATCTTATTCAATTTGGAAGCTAAAATTACACAACTAGTGGGATATTAAATAGCAGCACAAAGCAGGAAGGATATGCAAGGAAAGTGATGGAACAAATCTGAGGTAAAGGTGAAGAACTCCTAACAAGTTTTCAAGCCAGCCTCTGCTTACCTCCTTGTTTACCATTTACATCTTAAGATTCTGCAGCAGAAAAAGTCTTCATAGGATGCTGGCCCAGCTCAGCAGCGAAAAAATAGCAGAACCATTAGCAGATTATCAAACCTGGAGTGGTATAATTGCTCTGCAGGTTTTCCTCTTCCTAGAGGGACACATAGGTGATCTGGGTATATCTCTTGCACGTGTCACAAGCTTTCATGTTGGAACAAAATATTTAACTATATCTTTGAAGATAATTGCAACTTAAGTAGCTATTAGATATGCAGTTAAAAGCATGCTTCTGCTATTGTAAACAATTGGGACTGATATTTTGGAATATTACTGCCCCATGGTTAATATACTGTTCCTGATTGCTACTTCACTGAAAATATGAAGAGAAGTTAGATAACTTAGATTCCTGTATATCCCCCATTTCAGCTGTTAATTGCAGGAGAACAGGAATATATACATGGTCTATAACATGCAGTACTTGCCTCTTCTAACAGACATTTACCATTCAGACTCTTTACCTTAGCCACCTCCTTCATCAAATAGAAATAGAAAGAAATCAGTACTTATAGGCTTTTGTACAGAAACCCCTGAGCAACCTAATCGAAAGTAATTTGGCTTTATTATGAAGTTGGACTTGAGGAACTCATGAGGTCCTTTCCAACCTTAATTGTTCTGTGACTCATAGAATCACAGAATGGTTTGAGTTGGGAGGGACATTAAAGATCATTTAGTTCCAAATCCCCAAGGCAGGGACACCTTCCAATTGACCCGGCTGCCCAAAGTCCCATCCAACCTGGACTTGAACACTTTCCAGGGATGGTGCATCCGCAACTTCTCTAGCCAACCTTTCCAGTACCTTATCAGCTTCATAGTGAAGAATTTCTTCTTCTTATATTTAACCTAAATCTTGCCTGGTTTAGTTTAAAACCATTACCCCTTGTCCTGTTACTACATGCCCTTGAAAAAAGTCTCTTCCCAGCTTTTCTGTAGGCCCCCTTTAAGTACTGGAAGACTACAATAAGGTCTCCCTGGAGCTTTCTCTTCTCCAGGCTAAACAACCTCAACTTTCTCAGCCTTTCTTTATAGAAGAGGTGCTCCAGCCCTCTGATTATCCTCAAGGCCCTGCTCCAGACCCACTCTAACAGGTCCATGTCTTTCTTATGTTGGGGGTCCCAGAATTCCAGCTGGAGCCTTGTGAGTGTGATGAAGGGAGAAGAATCACCTCCTTCAACATGCTAGCTACACCTCTTTTGATGCAGCCCAGGATATGGTTCATTTTCTGGGCTGCAAGCACACATCACTGCCTGGACATTGAGAACAACTCTTTGAATGTGACCATCTTGCCAATTCTTTATCCACTGAATGGTTAGTTAATTTATTCTGTTCATCTAGTCTGCTCTATGACACCATGTGCCTGAGTGCACATATGCTTCTTTAACTCTGACAGGCTTGGTGCCGTGACTACGCCCCTGGGGACCCTGTTCCAGTGCACAACAATGCTGTCAGAGAAGAACCTTTTCCTGTCCAGCCTGAACATCCCCTGTTGCTTGACACCATTTCTGTGGGTCCCTACAGAGAATAGAGAAATACTGGTCACTAAAGAGAATAGATCGGCACCTGCCCCTCCACTACCCCTCATGAGGAATCTGTAGGCTGCAGTGAAGTCTCCCCTCAGCCTCCTCTTTTCTGGCTGAACAGGGCTAGTGACCTCAGATGCTCAAGGGCCGGGGCCAGTGATGGGTGGCGTGCAGGCCCATGAGGCATGAGCAACCTCAGCCGCCCGACCCTGGTGTTGACTCACCCTCAACCTGCAGACTGGCAACCTGCTCAACCGGGGCTGTGGCCACAAGAAGTGCCCAGCCACCCCCAGCGAGGAGTGGGGGGACTGCATTCAGAAAACACTGACTGAATGGAGCTTAAAGATAGGACAAGATCTGAACCAGGAAATAGTGGAGGTTCCAGAATGTACTGTAACTCAAGCCATAGAAAAAGTGAATCATAAAGAAAGGGATGAGTTGAAAGTATCAGCAAAACTTTTCATCATTGGATCAAACTCTTCATCAGAGATGCAGTTGATATGGCACGTTCAGCTCTTGGGGTTGCTCAGTTAGATTCAGTCATTATTGCCCCACCTCCCACTGAAGACGGAAATAGCCTCTCAGAGTATTTGCAACCTTCTTGGCAAGAACTTGAAAGTCTGGTTCAAAATAAAAAGATTGTTACCATATATACCTCTGACTTTGATAAAACACTGTTAGAACAAGTGTATGTGTGGGCACAGGTGAAACCAAGTAGTAATCAGGTGAACCTAGCTTCCTGTTGTGTGATGCCACTTGATCTCACAGCACTTGCAAAACAGGTTGACATACAGTTGCTAACTGAAATAATGACTCAAAAGAATTACTTCATGAAGCAAGTTTCCAAGAAGTTCTTTGGGTAAGCATCCAGAATATCAAAGCGCACAAATGGATTCCTTTATGGATTCTCTAACATTCAGTCATTGTTAAAAGCAGAGTCAAGTCCAGATGCTATATCATGCAAGCTAAAAGAAATGCCTCTTAAAACACTCTCATCCTTTTCATCCTTTTATTTATTTATTTATTTATTTTTTAATTCTTCTTTGAAATGGCCTACTGTTTTAATTTCTTGGGGATGGGGGAACAGTGTTTGTTGTTTTTTTTCCTAGGGAGACTTTTACAATATTTACAACCAAGACCAAAAGTTGTAATTATTCAGTGTGATGTCAGCAGGAGTGTCTGCAATGCTCTAACATTATTTTTCTTTCTTAACCTATTAACCAGTGCATGCACCTGAATGACTCTACTGTGCCCAGCTCACATACAAGTGTCTGCACTAGTTAAATGAATCTTATTACATGACTCAACAGAAATCCAACAGTTTCTTTGGATATACTAAGCTACATCTTATGTGAACATAAGGATCATAGCACTGATCATTTATGTTACACAGTATGAAAAAATATATAATGAAGACTAGCCTACTTCCTCTATGTGTTGCCTTTTCTGGTGTAGGTAGATTAAGGCAGGGGCATCTTCTCTTTAATATGCCCAGAAACAGTAAGTTAGCATGTGACTCATGCTAACTTACTTACCTAATAATCAATTAAATGTGAATTGTGTGTTTTATAAGTGATAGTTTGTAAGTTTTTGTGAATTGTGAGTTTTATAAGTGATGATGGATCAGTGGATTCCTTAAAATCTGCAGTATCATGCAGATACATGGATAACAGTGAATTTATCTTTGCATTAATACATTCAGTTCACAAATTTCCTGCTTGTTTGTTTAGTCTCAAGTATGTGCTATGCTATTCCCAGACCAATATATAAATTATTGTAAAAATATTTAGGCAGTGTCATGCTTTATGAACCAGACCCCTGGGCTGTTCAGCATGGGTTAAACCAAGGACAGACTCTTTTTCATGACAAAGATATTAAGGTATCTATTATGAACCTCTGACCATCAAATTACTCACTGTTTGTCATACCATTTTTAATTTACACGGTGCAAGGGGCTTAAATGTCAGCATCTCTGTTATAACTTAGACTCCAGTGTCTTTAATTAATGCTTCATGGTTATGAAGCATGGTAACATGTTATGGTTATTTAGAATTTGCTGAAACCCCAAGAGTCGTAAATTTCCTTTACAGGTCTTTGTGGTATGAACTTTAACAAAACAGCTATAAAGAGGTGGTAGGAATGAACAGTACATCACATAAAGCAGAGCAAAGGACGAGGAAAGGTGGGAATAAACTCCAAACAGATTGCAAGGTTTCAGCTTTTCTAGGGTAGGGCTTGTGATTTTTCTGTTTGTTAGTTTCTCCAGAAGCAGAGAAGTGGAGAGTTAGTAGGAAATAAATTGTGCATAACATTCTTCACATACATGTAGGTTTGTTTCTTATTTGCTCAGTGATTAAATTCATATATCTTATGAACATATAGCTAACTAAATCTTAAAGGAGTCAATTTACTTGCATTCAATGCTCTTATTTTATTACCTGATGTGCTTGATGAATGTTTAAATTCTTTGAATTGGTCATGCAATCAGTTGTATGAACATGGCCATACAACTATGAAAAACAAGATGATGGTGAAACTAGGGAAATTTACTCCATTAGCTTTCATCTGTGTTTGTGGAGGCACATTGCAGAGCTAGAATAAACACTGGGCTCTGAAAAAGTCAATGAAGCAATATCAATGGTAGAACAGGATGTCCTTGTCTTCCAAATATGATCCCCCTGGGTCAACAACAACTTAGGTAATGACCTTCCAACTCTTCTTAGTTGTTCAGATCACATCCTGTTTTCTTCTGAACGACAATTGCTAATAAACAAAAGTTTTAAGTGGGAATTTGTAGTCAAGAATAAGATACACATTTAAAGTACAGGAAGCTATAAATGGACTCAAGTATATAACAGATGTTATGAACCATGTATCTAGAAGAAACTGGAAAAAAGCTACAGTATGGTTAAGAACTGTAATATCACAAGTATAATAGGTTGGAATTCAGTGTGGTATATTGTCGTATTAACAAGGAAGGTGTTTTTTCTTAAAAATAAGTTAGAAGAAATGTGAAATAACAGCAGAGCTTTTTGAGGTCCAGTGTTTGATTATTAGGGCTATTAGAGAAACATGAGAAATGTTGTACAAGTTTTCTGTTAACATAGAAAGCAGAGATGGCATTCTATTTGTTCAATAGTGCAGGACTGGTGTCATGCACCAGACTACCAAAGTGGCTCCAAAGAATCTTACAGTTCAATAACCTGGACAAACTCAATGTGTGTGCATGCATATGCACACACATCTGTTAATACAGAAGATATGAAAGAATAAGACAGGAATAAACTGTGATACACATTTGTCAAAATTGCATATGTGCTTTAAAAAGCTGAGCTGTCTTAACAGAGAGATCAAGAACTGCTGTGCTACTTTGAGCTAACCTGCCTCAGTAAAATCTTGTGGGATAGGGGCTGAAATAAGAGCACATACTGAACAAAAGATGTTTATTTTGGCTGTACACAATCATCAGTCACTGCGATTGTGATTTCTCAGAATCTTCAAGACTACCCGGAATATGCAGAAGTCATTTGAAGAACACCCAGCAGTGCCCTCCTCTTACCAGCTCTGTCCATCCCAGCCTCTCTCATCTCAAGGACTGAGAAATAATCCATGACTTTGTCCTGCTTTACATGTTTAACTGCAAATACAGATGCATGCAAAATATTACAGGTGCATGAATAGGGCCTTGTGTGGCTATTCTGTTTAAGTTATAACAAATGTTTAACTGAAATGATGCAATTTAGTATAATAAAACACAGTCAGGAAAAAATAAAAAAATAAAAATCTGAGTTCATGAATTGTTCTACAGAGAAGTGCCAGAAATGAGTTCAGGAGGAGACTGATTTCTCCCTCCCGAGACCTGGGAAACAACTAACTGACAGTCTGCATTGCAGTTTTGGCCTAGATTTGCTACTGAACTCTGACTAGGTGAACAAGCTCAGAGACTGTTAAATCCAAATCAAGATACATGCAGACCTTAATTTCATATATTCTGAAACTATCTGCATCAGTTATGCACCTCAAAGTACTGTACTACTGAAATGAATTGCTTCCTAGGTCTTGGTGCCACTCACCTGATATTTCCTCTTTGTGCATTGCACACTGATGGTTTAATGTCTCCAGTTGTTGAAACTGGTACAAGTTCCATTGCAGCAGCTGGGACTACCATTGTTTGTAGCCATGGTCTAACTAAGCAGGTTTCCCTCCTCACTTGGATTTATTCAGAACAGCAAGTATGTGGAAGAATGGAGTTAGAGGATGGATCAGAGAATGAATCATTCTGTATGTCCTTGTCTTATCTGGAAGGGAACCTCATACCTCCCACGTGTGAAGTTGGGGAGGAATAGTGTTAGTACCAGGAAAAGTGTTAGTTGCTGCTCCACATACTGAACTGTAAGTAACTTTGTTAGCCACTTCATTATCAGAATAGAAAAGAAGCTTTGGAGATATCAACCCGTAGTTTCAAGTAGGAAAGACTAAATAACCAGAAGTTCAGAGATCGAGTTCATAAGCACATCAGAGATTTTCAATATCTTGTTAATTGTCAGTGTTGTCAATATGTAACATTTTTCTTGGATGTCATTAGTGTACTATACAGACTCAGATCTGAGTCAAATACACACTATAGACATAGCATGATGTAGCTTCTATTTGTGAAGATGAAATGTAGTCCTTGTTTCCATAAAATCTACATAATTTAAGTTTTTTCATGAATTTTAGGGTACAGTTTTGATGAAGGAGAATTCTTCCTCCCTCAGGTACAAGTACCCACATCATGTTAACTCTCAAAGTAAATATTTTACTGTCCTTGTAATAGAAGAGTCCTACCTGAACAGTGAAATAGAACACAGAGGTGGCACATTGTGTCTTCGTGGAAGGATAAGTAGACCAGAAATACATTTGATACAGTTCTGATATGAAGGCAGAAATAAAAATTGTTGGGGATAGGCCTCAGCTTTTGTTCATCCAATGCTGTGTGCATAGCTTCACTCCCTCCAGTGCAGCTCCTTCCTGGTGTAAATCAATGTAAAATTATTCATAAAACTAAACATTACATCTCTGCTAACTATTAACCACACCACTGAAGTCAATGTAGTTGCCCTAGTGTAAAGTCATTTTGCACTTAATCATTTAAAACTGCACTAGAATATTTTTTTAGATGTCTTAATACTAGGATTTGTCACTAGCTCTGATACATTTACTATAAAGATTCCCATCTTCTTCCTATCATCAGTCACTGCATGGAGGTCTTGAGAAATCTTTGTAGTTCTCTGGCTCAAATAATGCAAATATCCTACTGTGAATGATTTCTTTTGCCATCTATGCAATAATAAAATGTTTAGTTTGAGTGAAATACAAGAACGATCCACTCATCTCTCCCTTTCTTCTAGTCAACTACAAAAACATCTAATTGCCCTTCTGTTGACTTTCCTGCCAAGAGCGTCCACTTACTTCCCATTTTCCCACACTCAGTCCAACAAAACCAAGTTTTTCCTGTTAGCCATGTTTTTTCATGCAACAAACTGAAAGTTCTCTCCAGACTTCAGTATGGAGAGCCCATCCATGAACAATTTTGAAAGTAAAGGTGAGGGGTGAATCTGCTGATAAGGTACAAGGAAATACGCTCCTCTCCCTCTTCCCCCCACATCCCCCTTCCCCCCCCCAAAAAAAAAAAAAAAAAAATTGAAATCCCAGTCTTGGTGTAAGAGGTGAATGGGGAAAAAAAAATAAAAAGAGCATTACTTTTCTCTTCAGAATACTTAGTACTGAAAGCATTTCCAGGTATTGCTACCATGCCTCAAGGGACTGCAAATGTCTTCTGTCATCATTCCCATCCATTGAAATGTACATTAGACACTACAGGGAGAAAACCAGGGCAAGGTACAAATGGAACAAAACAAAGCATAGCCTATTGAGGCTCACTTTTTTTGGGGGGGGGATATGGGGGTTGTTCAAAGGAATGATGTGTCCCTAAAACAAGCCATTTTTCTCTCCCTAGATGCACCACATGCGCACATGCACACACACACAGACTTCTGCTCTCATTGTAGGCATCCACTTTCTGAATAACCATTTCTGTAAGTAAACAAGCTGCTCTGACTGCATCATAAAACGAGCTTAATAACAACTGAGATCAGAATGAGCCAAGATAGTAGGGGAGAATAGTGGGGGATCACTCCTAAGACTGTTTGCCCCTGAAGGGAGAATTATTATTATGACCTTGTACCACCGAGAAGGCATGTGCTCCTAGCTGGATCAAATGTAGGCCTTGGCAAAGCTCTGTGCCTGGGAACGTGGTTGCAGTATCTAGTTTTTAACGCTACTGGAAGTGTTGCTATGGGCACTGAGGCACAGGAGCCAAATACAGGGGAAGGGAAATAATGAAAAATGCTGATTAGGAGCTCAGAGAAAGGAATGGAACATTTGTGCTCAACAATAAAATGTAATGCTCTGTTAATCTGTTTCTTGGCTGTCTGTACTCCATAGGCTTTTTAATATACTTTTTGTATATTACTATATAGGTTATTTAATACACTTTTACTCTATGGGATATTTAATATCCTCCTTTATTCCCTGTTTAGCTGTCTATATATACCCTTCTCAAAAACCTAGTCTTTTCAAATGCATTTTAATTGAGACTAGTGTGCACTCATGCTCTAGGAAATATAAAAGCAAACTCCCATGCTGGCTGCTTGAGAGAACAGGTATTAATTAGCATTCTTAGAGACACTACACACAGAAAAAAAAATATGTTTTCTTCCATTAGAGTATTCTTTTGCATTACCCTCTCCCCTCCCAAGTATCCTTAACCTTTTTCCCCGTAAGTGAATGATAGGTTATACTTGCAATTTATTCTCCGTAACAACTCCCCATATAGTGTCAAGTTTGTTTTAAAACTTTCTATTTTCTCTTCCTCTTTAGTTCTCCTTAGCTGATTGTGATATTTGGTCATCATTTCTTTCCCCCAGATTTTTGACACTGTAAAAAAAAGTTGGTATAAGAAAATTGCTGAAGTTACAGTTGTTTAGGTGTCCAAACGACAGAGGACTCTCTTGAAGTTTAATATAATCTTTTTTAACCAGAAGTAGCATACACTTTTACAACACACTTATGTCATAATTATTTTTTTCCTCCCACCCTGCAAAATCTTCAACAGTAGCAGATTTCATTTTGCATCTGCATGTCTGTTCCCCTTGCAGCACATCTTTCTTTCTCTCTCTGGCCTTCTGTGAAGTGACTCCTAATACCATAAGAAAAGTACTTAAAAAAAAAAAAAATCCAGTGTTGAAAACACTGAGATTTCCCTTCAAAATATACCCCAAGGTGTAGTATAAGCATATCATAACTCTTAAATAAAAATAATAATAATAACAACACACAACATGGATTGGCACACCAGCTGGAAATCTGCCTGGAACTTTAAATAAATTTAGTATTACTTTTTTTAATATGTACACACATACCATTATACCTATGTAATTATGTACTCAAGATGCAAAGGCAACTCAGCAGGGTATTGGGAACCCTAAACTCTCATTGCAGTAAATAGACAAGATTTTAACCTATTCTTGTTCTAGCTACTTCCTTATTTCAGTACCAGGTTAGTTTTCAGAAAGCAGGAGAACTTGTGAGATTAGTTTTATCCTTATTGATCTCATTAGGAATGGAAGAATTTCATTTCCTGCTCAATAATTCATAGTCTGGAAAAGCAGTATTTTGTATTAAAATACATGGTCTTAGACAATGAAGTTAGATGTGCGTTTTGTGGTGTGTTTTAAGTAAAACACAACTATTTCTCCTACTCTGACATATTTTAGTCACAACTTGCTGAACTCAATGAAATCACAGATCTGTTAATATGTATATCTATGTTAATTTCTTCTCTTTCTCCCAAACTGAGGATCAAGTCCAGTGTCATTTTGCGCCTGCAAAAACTTTACTGGACATTGATTCCACTAAATAATACCACAATCAGACCTTTAGAGTTACAAATAAGTGAAGGCAAAGCAGAAGAAGCAGCAGGTGGAAGAAGCTTGGGAGGGAGGGGGAGGGGGGGGAGGCAGGAAAACATTTATTCTTCCGAGCAGATGCATGCATGTGAAAACTGAAATAATAACCTGATTAGCTAATCTGGCTTTGGAAACCTGTGAGTCTGTAGATTAAGCATGAGGACAGACCCTGATACTCTTCCAAAGGAATGGGTTTGGTTTAGCTATTCAGCATGTACCGGGCCATATTGAGAACACTTAAAACCCTGTTCTCCTCAGATGTTTAGCCAGCCTCTCTCCACACCCACCCTAACTACTGAGAGGGGAGAGCGGAAGGGACAGAGGGGAAAGCAAGATGCACAAACACCATGCGATGCTGCTATCAGGTGGTGCTGATTTAATCTCCCTGCTCAAAGCTCTTGATTTGATTTAGGATAGCAGTTGTTAAGAGCAGAAGGAGCTGCTGGCACAAATGGCAGCCCTCTCAGCCAGCCGTGCTTTCCAACTGTCCTGAATATTTAAAAAAAAAAAATGGGAGGGGGAAGAGGGACTGAAAGAGAGAGAAAGAGAGACTCAAAGACCGAGCCTACTGAAGAGCAGTGGCTGCAGCTCACTCGGAGGAATTCCATTAAATGAACTCATCCGTCATCTTGCCTTTTATTGATGAGTGGCATTGCTTGGCGGCAAGTGACATGGCAGAACAAATAGCATCGGAGCCCTGGCTTCCACTTGCATTGCACACAGAGACACACAGGCCCCAAAACAATGAGTCATTACTTATTACATCCATTATTAACTCAGCTCAGGCTCATTAGGCATGGAAATTGAGGAGGCAAAGTAAAAAAAATAAAATAAAATCGGGAGCTAAGTAACACCAAGTACCCACACATTTAGGGAAAGTGTGTGGTGAGAGGGGGAGAGGGAAGGGCAGTTAAAATCAGCTACTCAACATTTGTGACATTGTCAAATCCTAAGGGTCATGGGTAGTTGATCATATGTTTTCCTTTTTCTGACATGATTGCATTGAGGACTGTGCTTTAAAGCAACAAGGCCAAAAGAACAGGAATATAAGAACTACATCATTAACTACTGCAAGACCTTCAGAATAAAGTTTATCAAGAGTTTTATTAAAATAACACCAGGTAGGCACAGTTTAAAAAAAAAAAAAAAAAAAAAGAGAAAAATGGACTACTAGAATAATGAGCTAAGTCAAACACGTTTTTTTTTGTTTGTTTGTTTGTTGGTTTTTTTTGGGAGGAGAGTGGTGAGGGGGAGAACAGGAGGAAAGAATTGGAATGCCTGTGTGTCTTCCTATTTGTGACATTGGATTAATTTATTTTAATATTGGCTAAGAGTTATATACCTAGCCTAAACTACTGTTATGACCAAATTAAACTAGATCAAATTAACGACTATACAGAAATGGTGATCTCTCTGCTTTTACTATCAAGGAACCCTAGATTTGATGTAGCATATAACTTTTGAACAGCTAAAGTGAAGTGAGTCTGACTGTAGCTGTCTTAAGTCATGTTTGACCACGGCAGCAACTGTTTTCTGAATCTCTCAGAAGACAAGACTTTTTTCCCCATTTCCTTGACTACTTAGTTCTGGAAATATTTCCAGACAATGTCCACTCACAAAAAAAAAAAAAAAAAAAAAGGATTCAGGAGAAGAAAGCAAGGTTGAAATACTACTGAGCCAGTGGAGGATGGCTAAAATACAGATGAACTAAAACCACATTGAATGTGTCTGAAAAAACAAGAGGAATGCAGACCCATTCAGATAAAATGAGACAGCAGTGAAGCAATTCCAGTAAAAGCCAGACTGTCTGAATCAGTCAGTTTAGTCACCAGTTTAGATAAAATGAAAATTGCTCTGAACGTCTGCACCAAATTCAATGCAATTCAAGTTTCAACATCTCTGAACTTCAGAAAGTTCTATTAACCCTTCTTGGATAGGTTTCACCTTTCCTTTTTCACTGCCCACTGGCTTATGGATGAGATAAAAAAGAAAGAAGTCACTGAAATATTGAGAAAGACTTTTGAAATTCCAAAGATTAGCCACAAGGGGAACAGAGGGGCAGTCCTTGGAAATTCTCAAGGGAGTTCAGTCCGCCTGTGAATGAAATGGAGACAGGTGACAATACACCTGAGCCTCACCTCCAGGCACAGAATTACCATCTGATTTCTGAACCTCTGCAGTACTTCCTAAGTTTAGGTAGCCACAAAGCAGAGTTCAAGTTTTACCTCACATGCACATCTGAAGTGAAAGCCTACAGTAAGTAGCTGTATTCTCAATGCAATTCATAGAAATAGCTAATTGCATGAATTTATGAAGTCAGCTATTTCCAAACTGGCCAATTTTCATTGCACTCAAAGACTTTTTATGTGTGTTACCTCTCATAACTCCTGACTTATATCCACTGATAACAGGTTGCAGATAGCTTGAGAAGAACTTGCTTGTTTATCTCCTCTAGAGCTTTGCTGGGAATAGGCAGTAGTAGAGAGTAGAATAAGATTCCTTCCAAGTTCATCTTGGCAAGAACACATGTATGCGTATTAAGGGCTCTCCTTCTGCTAATTAATTCTGCAAAGAAGCATAAAAGAAAGTTGTGTTGGTTGACAGCTGCCCTAAATATCTGAGTGTCAGAGTCAGTTAGCACATGGCACTGATCATCTCTCAGCTCAGATGCTGAAGCTGCACTTAGCTTGTGCAAGAGTTAATGGAACAGGAAAGTGTGCCCTCCTTAGGAAGGGAATTTAGCTGATGTTTCTCTCTGTTTGTTTGTTTTTTGTTTTTTTTTTTGTTTTTTTTTTTTTCCTCTATCCCTTTATAGGAAGTTTACATATTTATAGGATTTCTTTAAACAAATTCTATTAAACAGAACAGAAAGTATCTCACTCATTTTCTTCTCTTTTCTCTTTCTTCTCATTTTAAGATCTCTTCTTTAGGAAAGAATAGTCCAAATCAAGGAAAGTATAAGTAATTAAAGTTTTAGGAAAGAGATAAATCTTTATTTGGCCTGTTGAATTGGGATGAGTTTCAATCACATAAAAAGAAATAATTATTTTAAATAACTCTGATATACAAATTGTAATACACATGCAAATGCATAGGCACTACAAGAATATATACTTCTATTAATCTCAGAAAGCAACATTTCTAAGATTTCTTTTCACAGAAAAGAGATAAAAAAGGAGGTTAATTGTACTAGACGATACTCCCAGTCAACTGTTTCCACTTCGTCTACCCTTTTAGGTAGAGAGAGAAAAATGCGCAGCCATAACGACTTGAATCTGTGCCAAACTTAGGGGTAAATGAAGTCACCTATATTTCTTTTTTTTTTTTTTTTTTTTTAAATACTAGTAACTCATATTTTATTAAAAAAATCACAGGGAAAGGGGAAAATACATTCATGTGATTTTTTTTCTCGTTTTCCAATTCATTCTAAGGCATCTACATTAAACATTAAAGCACATTCTCTTTGTAAATGTATAATCATTAAAAAAGTCTTAGCAGCCTTCCTACCTTCATAAAGCGTATGAGAAGTCTGTAAATTCTTAATTGGCTCAATAGCTTCAGATCTCTTTGAACAAACCACTTTCTCTGAACTCTTAAGCAATGTTTCTAACAGTACTACCATTTGCCATCTTTAGAACCTATTGTGGTAAATCATTGCCTATAAGTAACAGCATTACAAGACAATCCACAAGAACCTTATGGATGTTCATCCTCTCTCATTCAAAGTATTTATCTCTGATGCAGTCCTGCAATGAGCTTTAATTATTGATCAGCTTTCACTTCAGCTGAGCCCACTCGAGGGCCAGGCCTCAGGGTGGGAATCATTTTACCTTGTGTTGAGTGTCTGTAGAGTAGAAATATAAGGAAGTCCATACTTCAGTCTTCCTTTCCATTAATAAAGAGTAATAAGAACATTTAGGGCACAATTCAATGACCTATTTTTGACTTGCACCTTAGGATTAGATGAATTGTACCTTAAATGTGCTTGATTCTCCATCGATTACAGTGCCTCAAGTGACTGGCTCAGATGTCAACAGCTACATTTGGGCAGATGAATCTCACCCAGGAGGTTTACATTTTATTTAATGACTTTGCATTAGGGTTCCAGAGACAAGACTCATGAGAAAATGCAGTCAAAGAAAGATCATCTTCCCCTGCTTGTGGTACAGGGATATTTTGTGCTAATGTTTTGCAACTGTTGTTCAACAATTGCTTCTTTGCAGTGTCTGCAGTAGCGAGTGAGCTGGAGGTGTCGTATCAGCCTGTCTCAATTCTATCAGCAGCTGTCATCACGGGAGAAATCCTAATTCGGAACAATATGCCAGTAGCTGAGGTTAGCTCAGCAGCAGCAGATAAAAGACAGATGCAAAATCAGTAGCTGATGATTTTACATCAGAGGAGTGAATGTAAAATCACTGACAAGTTTTAAAGTGGGGAATGGCCTAAATTTAACAAGGGAAATTAAATCAATGTTTATTTTAGCAAATGGGATGTTTTTTCCTTTCTGAAACCAAGACTATGATTAGCAGAGCACAAGAAACAGATCATCTGAACAGAAGCTTGTTGAAAGCACAGTATTATAGTATTAGAAATGAAGTGCACAGAAATATTTCTGCATTTCGCTGAATTTTCACTGATTCAAACAGTCTAGAATATTATAGACAGAACAAAATATGTAGTGGTAGTTGAAAATGGTGTTGCATTAAAGGAATATAAGAGACAGAGGTAGGGGAAATAAGATATCATAAAATACTTTCCAAAGAGGAAGGTTTTGTTTGTTTGTTTGTTTTGTTTTGTTTGTTTGTTTGTTCTTGAGTGAATTGTCATTTTAATTCATTTAAATAAATTATCAAGCTTCATAAGAAAATAATGTATATATTCTTTAAAGCTTCAACCTTCCTTTCCCCCTTCTCTTCTATGTTTTCTTCTATGTTTTTTTTTTTTCTCTTCTATTTTGTCTTCCTTCCCAAATTAGAAAAAAAAAAAACAAACAAACAATTAGCAAACAAAATAGTTTGCTAATTTGTTTGCTTGGGGACAGGAGGATGACAAGGAAGAAGAAACAAGGAAGAAGAAACAAAGAAGGAAAAAATGGAAAAATGAAGAAGAAACGTTACAATGTCATTTTTTCCCCATTCTTTCTTTTCCCCCTTTTTCATCTTTGAAAAAAATAAGAATAAAAAATATGAAATAAGTTACCTTCCAATGGAGAGGATTTTGAACTCAGAGTTCTGTTGGCTCTATTGTTGCTCGGTAAAGGTTAAACACATGCTAAACTTTAATCATATACTCCCAAGGAAGTCTCAATGAAACATTCATGTTCATACAGGAGGGACCTTGAAACTTTCAGATTTAAAATGTTTGCACGCATATTTCTAAGTAAGCTACTGCTTAAGTGTTTTGGTGTTTGGGCTGCCTTTCATAATGTTTAAGATTCTGTGCATTCATTACATAAATACATTCTGTGATTCATTACATAAAACATCCTCCTCTGAACCTTGATTTATGTATGCCTGCTTATCAGTCTGCTTTCTAAGATATGTGATCAGACACGGGTTGGTAGATTAAAGTTTAGGTGCTTGCAACACTGTGACGTCTACTCTTATCAGCTCATCTCATTCTGTAGTCTAGAGAAGTCTAATTTGGGAAAACATCTACATTATTCTTGTGTTTCAATATTCCCCTTTAGTTCAGAATGTGCACAAACATACATACCCATATAGATGTAGACATATACGTGCATCTCAGCTGGTGATGTGGTATCCGCCTACGCTACTGATATTAGAAGCCAAAGATCTCCAGTCTGTCTCTTTTCCAAGAGCAGTTTCATTTTGCATATCCTTGGTTAATATTCTTTTTACACTTAATTCTAAGGAAGAAGTCTCCTTCTGTTACCAGTTTCCTTATCCTATGTTACCTGACAGTAAGCTTCAGCTGACTTAGCTTATACTTTTCTAAATCTAGATAACTTAAAACAAACAAACAAGCAAACAAACAAAAAACATTGTTTTCACTTGGTTGAGAGTAATACTAGAGAAAAACTACTGAGGTTCAGAATAAAATCCACTGTGCTTGTCTAAAAGTTGCTTGGCTTTGGGTGGGATAGGTCATTATCTGCAGCTGTCTGCTTAAATATTTCTCTCTTGCCAATTTCTCTCTTGCCACTTTCCCATAGCCATGCACTGGCCTAACTTATAGCTAGCAAAAAAAGAAAAAGGAGATTAGTCTATCCATTCACACAGAAGCACCATTTTCTTGCACTTGGAAAGAGTTGTTTTTTACCTTGCACAGTAACATCTTTCTAGTAAAGATGGGATCCATACCATTATCAATGTTAAATTTAAAGCATAAAAAGCACATTTTGGGATACTTCTGGATAAAAATGACTGTGTTCCAAATCCTGGAGCTTTAGAATTCTGTAGGGAATCTGCGGTAGCATAAGAACAGTTCACTGTTAATACAGAGACTTTGCATGAGCTACAATATTTTGAGGCAGCAGGAATATTAAAAGGAAATATCCTTACTACAATATTTTTAACTATTTTCATATTTCTAAAACATTAAAAGGAGAGTAAGATGAGTAAAATATATCATGTTGAACAAAAGAGAGAAAAAGGAATACTTGGCAAATAGAAGAGTGTTTTCAAAACCTTATAATACAATCATGCAAAAGCTTTAGTATGATGAAACATGCAAATGAACCTGCATGACATAGTGTAAAGTAATTATTCAAGGTTTTGTTTTATTACACACTTCATATACTGTCATATAAAGCACATACAGTGTCTGATCAGTTCATTTGTTCCACATCTAGATTTACATTTGCTCCCCAGAGTGAAAATAAGAAAGATGATCTCTAACTGATGATTTTGAGATTTAGATTTTGGATTTGAGCTATTAATTGCTATGACAGCAATGTGTTTACTGTGTCTAAAGATATGCAAACCGCTTTATGAGTAATTCGATAGTCTACTATGTGTTTGTTTGTGATCTTATTCTGTTAGGGGCTGATCCAGGGTTCTTTGAAGTCCATGGAATTTTTTTCATTGACTTCAAAGGGCTTTTGGCTCAGACCCTTATCCTTAAACACTGAATAGATTAACAACTGATTTGTGAATAGTTTGTGATGCCAAAAGGAAGGGGGAAAAGCCAGCATTTACAAAATTATATATCTGGCAAACACTATTTGACCATCTTCTATTAATATGTGTATTAATATTAAACCAGTACCTCAATGGCATATGTACACTCTTGGGCTGCCAGAACAGCATAGGAGAAATGTAGTCCATGTATGGAAATGTTTAACCATATCCCTGCATTTTTAAAACTATAATGGTATCCCTGCATTTTATACACATCTTTACCTAAACCTATTCCAAGTGCGAGGCCACTGGAGTATTCAAGGATGCACAACCATTTCCTAGGCAGAAGTTCTTTCCCAGATGTTCAGTTTGACCTGGGGCAACTCAATCAAAGTCTGTAAGGTTTCCAACATTTCTAGTGGGGATTTATTTTTAAAAATGTGGCATATGGATTTTTCTGGCAATAATGAAATATAGCTGTGCACACTCCATTAAATAAAATGAGACTGTAATCCTTAAAACTAACTGGAAACTGGAAAGCTGGGAGCTGGGAGAAAGGAGGAAAGTTTAGGTAGAAGAAATGGATGAGCTTCAGGATGGACATTTGAAGAGGTGACCCATGCAGAATATGGAATGAACCATATGGAATAGATGAGCTCACATAGTGAGGCAGATAGCCATCCTGAAACGATGGGTTCTACATATCTATCTATATGTGTATCTACATTATATCATACGTATCTACATCATATCATAATATATCTATATATAAATAATAATTGTATCTAACATACAATTAACTCCACAGAACACCAGATTAAAAGATGGGGAATGACTGTTTCAATAAATAGTCTTTTTCATGACTTTCTGTGGGATTCTATCTGTATCTTACTGTGTTGCTGCACATAAAATTCTGTTTTTGGTAATTAAGTGTTTTGATTTGTTTTACAGCTTTTTTAAGATTTCAAAGCAGGATGAAAGGCGTAAGAAACTCTACCTCTATGAATTCAGTTCCAGTTTCAAAGGACTTAAAATATAATAGACAAAAAAGGGAGAAAAATGACTCAGTAAATTATTCCTGGGCATTGTTACAGAGGCAGTGCAGTGTCTGGTTTGTGTAGCCTTTCACAACAGCACAAACTGGAAATGTTAGGATTCAGCAGAAATTTTGCCCCCAGTTTGCTTCAGTATGCTGGATGGCAAAATGGGCAATATCAGAACCACATCTTCTGTGTGAGACACCTGGAACTGTCCTTTGCCTGTGCATGTTCCCTTTGCTCTTCCAGAAAGTGCCCCAAATAAACCTTCCCTTTCTCTACTGGTTCTAACCTTCAGAATAGTTTCTGTCTATTATATGTATATATATATGTATATATATATATTATATCTTCTATCCACTTTGTTTTAATATATATGGAGATTAGGACAATATTTCTACTTCCATTGAGTTCTATTTAAAATTGTGTTTAGGAGACATTTCTACAGTGACCTCTGCAAGAGCATCGTGGCCTTCTCTGCTATGAGCAAATGACCATGTGCTTGGAATGGCTGCATGCACCTGCATTGTTGTCTGCATATGTGCTGAAGTGTAAATCCATTCCCTCCCCTTAACAGATATGAACATTACTGAGTGCAGTTGGCACTTAGTAAATAATAAATAACAATAACAATAATAATAATTTAATTCAATTTAATGGAATAATTTTCTGTCTAATCACAGTAATAAAGGGTGTCCATTATGCCACCAAAATTGTTTGCTAAACACGATGCTTTCTACAGAGTAACTCAAGCAGCTGCTGCTGAGGTCTTGTCATATTGCAGAAGCACTTGGCTGGCCAAAACTTCCTGGTGCAGAGACATCAATCTCACTCCCCGTTGGCTGCTGAGTTTGCTGTATAGACAGACAGTATTGCTGTCAGCATTGTCTGTGATGGACAGTGGAACTCAGTAACAGGGCACTTAAGTAGCACAATGTGTTTTGCATGGACAGTGGGTTGCACTGTCAGTGATAGCAGTGGGAGAGTTGGTAGTTTTGGTAGGAAACAAACTATTCTGAAGCCTTTAGGAATATGAAGGGAAAATAATGTCGCCTTCTTCATTGCATGTAAAAGTGAAACCTAGAGAATTACAGCTGTACTTTTCTCTGTGCTTTCCTTAGCCTAAAGAGATACTATGTAAAGGGTAAGAGGTGCATAAGAGAATACCAAGAAGACAAAAGTATTTGAGAATTTTTGTTCAGTGCAAAAGAGCCAGTTTTACTCATTCCCATAATGACCTAGACTGCAAATTTCACTTTAGGCACCATTTAAGTACCTAGCTCTATCATTACACCTTACAAAACCTTATCCTAACCACTGAGGCATTTCAGTATTCACAAGCACCTCAGTTTTTTGCCACACGACTTGCGGAGCTCCTTAAAACTCCGTTACTGTACAAACACAAACCATCATTTTGACAGAGGCAAGCAGCCTAATAGCAGTTTTCACCTAAGTCTGCTTAGGATTTTCCTTCTGTTCATCCCTTCACTTGCCTCTCCCAGGGATCCCAACACATGGCAAGTGCTGGAGTCTGTGCATCAGCCACTCCTTATGTTTGGTAAGGGAAGTGACTGGGAGAGTAGGTAGCACTGATGACAGGAGCTGGTTTTCACTCTGTTTTACACAGACGTCCCTTCTTCACGTGAGGCAGCTCATGAGAATGCCTTAGCCTTAATGTAATACTGTTTTACAATCTTTACCTAAGTCTTTACAGAATTAATTTTTTTTAGGTTTTATTTTTTTTTATTATTATTATATTATATTTTTTTTTAATGTTTAAGGAAAGACAAAGAAGAAACAAGATAGTACAAGGAAAACTATGGTATAGATGGGCATCTACCCAAATATACGTTCTTAGCCTGTTACAGCCATCATATAATTTTAATTTCACTCCTAGTTGTGAGAGTTTCTCCTTATTACTAAGAGATCATACGCACTAATCATTATGTATATTGTAAATTCAGACCCTACCTTATTTAATGATGATTTGCTTATATTTTCAGACTTTATATGTACATAAAAAAGATGGAAGATTCAATATTTCAGTACAAATACAGAGTTAACAAAGCCTAGATTAGCATCATTAAGGCGTAGAGAGAATAGTTTGCAACACGTATAAAACCTGTTGCACTGGTTCCTAGGCTCAGTGGCAAAGTCAGTGGGGAGGAGTACTCCAGAAATGGTTTTACTCATCTTTAAAGGTAACTCCGTGTCTTCTATCTGGGCTCACATGTAGCTAAACCTGAGACCAGCTGAGACCAGCTGCACCAATGGTCTCAGGGGCTTTGGACTTGACTCCTTTACCCAGCTGTGCAGACTGCTGCTTTCTTTCTCTCACAGTAAACCAACAGTTTCTCAGTGTTAGTTTTACAATTCAGGCTTCTAAAATGTGTTCTCAATATTAATATCCTGAAGAATATTTTTTTCATCAAGCGATTTACAGAGTGAAAATGATTCTTGAAGAAAGTGGCTGGAAAGCATGAACAGAAAGACAAGTAGTGCTTGGTAGTTCCCAAGGGACTTTGTAGGGAAAGTGGAAACACGAAGTTAACTTGCTGTGATAAATTGGACTTACAACTAGGAAGCTGGGAAGATCTCTGCAGCTCATTCTAAGGCACTACTTGTCCATATGCTTTCTTTTTTTGTCTATTTTGCCCGTTTAGCTTTAAGCTCCCAGAAAGTTGGAGCCCAACATTTACAAAGTACAGTAAGCAACCATGGGTTGATTTATAAATGTAAAAGCATAAATAACTGTCATTCTTAACCACAAACAACTGAAAATGCCAAGAGTGCTTTGTCTTTACAGATATAGTAGGATCTTATGGTGAAAGCTATCTTGTCTTTGGGAAGATGGGGTCTTTTCTTGATTTAATTAGAGGGGTCATATATTTTCTTTCTGTGATATTCCCTTTTCAGAGCAGTTTTGCTAAATCATAAGCTTAATTGCATTAGACCTAGTGATATGCAAACGAGTACTTTAAAAATCCACCCCCTAAGCTCCAGAGACATGAGGGTGTATTGCACACAGAAATCAGAGCCTCTGGGGTTCATCTGTTGTTAGTCCTGTCACAAGTGACATCCCTGAATACACATGGATATCCTCTTCCTCCCCTCCCTTAAAGAACTTATTTGCAGATTGTATCATTTCAAAGCTTTGAAGTGGCACCTACAACTAAACTGCCACCCACACTTTCCTCGATTTAGGTCAGAGTCACTTCAAACTAGAGAGAAAAAAGCCATACATGCACACATGCATGCGTGCACACAAACAAATCAGATGCAGGGAATAATAAAATAATGAGGTGCAGCCTCCCAAGGCTGGTGTGAAAATCAACATATGGGGAATTATTGTGAGCATCGGGCTCTGCTTCAAATAGGCTTGTTTTGCCTGGAACCCTGAGATGAGCTGAAAAAGGCAGAGTCAGTTGCTTCGGTAATCACTGAGCTACCTGCAGAGAAACAGGCAAGCACGAAAAGAAACAAAACAATAGAGAAAAATGTACGGAGGGAGCCTCTGCTGAATGGTGTAGGATGGGCTAGCGTGTGCCTCCATGATCTTTTCTAAAAACACAGGTTAAAAATACCTTCTGTAGCAGTTGTTACAAAAGCCAGAGCTAGGGTTTCAGACCAGCTTCTGTTGCTCAGGCACCTGTATGGACAGCTTTCCAAGGCAATCAAAGTGAGGAGTAGCTGTGACTCCATGTCACCGGGTTGTCCACAGCCAAGACCAAAGGTTTTGGTGGACCTCTGCTTTGAGTGTTCACATAGCAGGCAAACATGGACAGGAAGACAGTCCAGAGACTTCAAAGGATGTCACTTACTGGGAGGCAGTGTTTAACCTGAAGTACTAGGAAAAAAAAAAAAAATCTGAAGTTATTCAGCAAATCAGTCGTAGAATTGCACCTACATTCTCAGGGGTATAGAGCAATGTCACAATAATAAAGGACACTGTCTGAAATCAGTGGGTAAATTAGTTTGTAGTGCTCTAATCTCAGGTTAAGATCTAAGCCTGGTAAAATGAGACACCCTTGGAGGATATTCACTGCTCTCTGTGCACTTCAACAATCTCATTTTCTTTTGATAAATTAAATCATTTAATCTTGAAAAGGCAAGAAAGTTTTCATTTAGTTTTATTGTTTTGATTCATATTTTCATGGCTCTTAGGCTATATTATAATATATAATTAAATGCCAGTGTACACATACATCTGATATAGAATAATATAATGGCTGGGATTGGACATTTTCTGTTATCTTTCTCTTTAACAAAAATAGGAAATGTGACAATATAAAGAGATGCTGGAGATTCAGATTTCAGCTTTTCATAAATTTTGTTTGTATGTCTGTAGGTGAATAAAATGTATGTCAAATCTGAAAACTGAATTTCAAAAAAAAGAGAATCTCCATCCAGAGAAGGTACTTTCTTTAACCCTGTGGGGAAAACAGGAGGTTTGAAATTAAACATGATAAGAAGGACAAGAAAATAAGTCAAATAACAGCTTTTATCTTAGAGTCACTAAAAACATCTTTTAACTTGCTTGGAAAACAATATGTGTTTGGGATCTATATAGAAATACAATGTTAAAATACCTTTGTATATCACAACAGTACCTATCTAAAAGCAAACAGATGAATTCCAAGATGAACCGAAGGTCTGTCTACATTAAATTCGGGAACTTCATATTGGGAATGCAGTTTTTCAGTGAATCTTCTGATGGCCCCATTCCAGATACACTAGAACAAGATGATGTGCTCCAAAACCTCACCCAATGCATAGGTTGTATACTGTAGTAGGTGTACTAATATGTATACAATCTGCAGGACCACACTGAAGTAAACCCTTTGAAATCAGTATGCTGTGCAGGTGCTTGCTTATCAATTGGTTACAAAGCCTTACCTTGATTGATGTAGGTCAAATACCTAAAGATAGGTGGGTTGATAGTCCTGAGAAACATGAGGTACTAAAATGCGACTGTGTTTTTGTGTGTGTGTACATGTAATGAAGTTATAACCATGCCAGCAAAGAAAATATTGCCAGCACTCAGATACTACAGAGACCTTAGCACCATATTGTACTGGGGTGAATATTTCTTTCTTTTTTCCACTCGAGTTTTATACCCTTCTTAAACTGCATTATTGAGAGCACTTCCCATATCCCCTAGTAGTGATTAGTCAGTCACGAGTGAGAAAGTTTCAAAAGAAATTGTGTATATATACAATAAAATAATTTTTCATTTTTACAGCTGTAATAAAAGCAAAAAGAAAAAAAAAAAAAGAGAAAGAAAGAGAAAAACAAAACAAAACAAAAAAGCCAAACAAACAAAAAAGTAAAAACAATGAATGCTACTAAAAGGAGAAATAAAAGACAAAACTAGCAAAGGCAGGTCAGGATTCAGATAGAACCTTCAAATCATCCAGGAAATGTGAAAAACATTCAGCACCAGTATTCAGCCAGCAATATTCATAAAGCCAAAAAAGATACTATTCCCTGGATGATGCACATCTCTCACCTGAGGCAGACTCAAGCTAACTAGAAAAGTCAAGCACTTATCATGAAAATTACAAGTAGAGTTACAAGACCAACATCCCTATCATTCCTAGGGAAGAAACACAAACTGTAAAATCCCTAATGCCTAACGCCTAATGTTATTTAGTGAGGTGTAGAGTTCATTTTGTTTCTCCACTTCTTTTTGTTTGGCTTGACAAACAATAGACAATAAACACCTCCTGTGCTGCACCAATTCCTACATCCAAAATCAATCTAGATAATAATGTGGTTTGAAAAATAATCACAGAAACTCACTGAAAATATTACCAAACGTACCCCAGAGAAATAATATGGCTTGTGGTTCACATCAGGGAGATGAAAATAAAGCTAAGATACAGGCTAAGTGACATGCCCAGCGTCTCACCAGTATTCTGTAGCAGACCAGGAGCATGAACCCAGGCTGTTACAATCAGAGGCAGTACTTGACTTTGATTTAAGTACTGTTAGTTACAGCAGAGGTAGCTGTAAACCCTGAATTTACAGCCGGGAAACTGAAGCATGGGGAGAAGAAGTGATTTGCATATAAGTAAATTTGCAGAAGATCTGACAATTAAATGCATAATTTCTAAAAGCAGTGTCTTAATCACAAGACCATACTTTCTGAGCAGCAGGGAACTATTTCTTTGCTTATATTCTACTCCCAGATAAGTGCTATTCAGCAAGAAGTTGGGTGACATTATCAATCTGGAATGTACAGAAGCTAAAATTTGCCACACATTTAGCAGGAATTTACGCAGTGTTAGATTATCACCAGGATCAGCTGAAAAATTCAAGATGGAAGACACGTACAGAAACATCCAGGGTCATTGAAATTAAAAAGGTTTAAATTCAGAGCTAGATAAACCAGGTGCAAATAAGGGCTTGAAAGACCAGACAGAAATATATATATATATACACACATATCAGCTAATTCCCTGAAAATTCTTCATAATCTTTTTTATTATTATTTTATTTTATTTTATTGGCTATTGCCTCCTTAAGTAGCCCTCTAAGTGTACCTCTGGTACAGCTATTATACAAGGGAAAAAAAAATTCTCTGATTCCTTCAGGTGTGAATTCACAGCACCTTTGTTCAATTTTGTGGTTTCCTGAAATTGACTTAAAATCTATTTTTTGTTACTCTAAAATTAATATTTTTTGAGGCAGAAGTATTTATAAAATATGTTTAAATCTTAATCACAGAAAATACAGAAAGCAGAAAATGTCTTCTAACCCACTATCCTAAACCATGTAGAAACCTTTTTTATTATTATTTTTTTTCCTCTGATGTGTTTATATATATATTTTAATCATTTTCTGTTCACTAGTGTTCCTAAAAACTGATGTTCAAACTGCCTTACCCAGGCTCTTTCCTCAGATAATTGTCCCATTCAGTTCTTGATAGGCCATTCGGACAGCTGTTTACATCATCTCATTTCTCTTCTGGGGATCCATTCCACCATATATAGCACACACAAAGGTGGTGAAACTGATTTAGACTCAAGGAACATAAAATATTACAGAACATTCCCACTTACTCTACAATGCCAGATTGCCAGATATTCAGAAATATTTGTACTCTACTCCAGTTGCTGCCTAATATATGTGACTTCTGGTCACATATATTCACCTTCCTTAAGTTAACTCTGCTTACATCATTCCCAAACTTTCCTTAGTCCTATTTGAGTTCTTTAGGTTCTCTGTCATTTATAAACCCCCTTGAGATTCACAGAATAGGTGTTCTTAATTCTAGGTTATTACAGGACTTGGTCTGATGGTAACATTCGGAGTATGCCTAACAGATCAGGCATTGCAGACAGCATAACTCAAGGGAGGCAGGTGGCAAGAATCTTTTGCTAATACATAGTTTGTCCATTGGCTTAGGAAGCAGGAATTTTCATTTTCACCTTTTTCAGGGAGGAATTTAAAGCTGCTTCTTAGTCAAAGTCTTTGAAATGCTCAAGGTGGGCATGGGTGTACTTTCAATGATCTGTATTGAAAATGTCCATTTTTGCATACCATTGCATCTCAGTGATCTCAAAGAACCTTTCTCGAAAGTCAACAGCTTTGCCTCTCTTTTACAGCTAGTATATTAAAAGGTGAAATATTCAGCTGTGAAGCAGACAAACTGAGGAAAATAAACACACCAATACTAAGTCATTAGATACTTCTCAGGCCTATGGACAGTCTGCACAGCTGAGCCCCATATATGTTTGTAAAACAGCTACTGTCTATTTTTTGTCAAATTAAGTTTTGTTTTTGAAGTATCAGTTTTCTTTACCGTGTCATACCTGGAGACCTCCACTCTGCTCCTTTGCTTCTTGCTCTCTTCCTTTCTTGGAATACATTACAAAGGTACTCAGGTGACACATGGCATTGCCAATGTGTTGCCTAAGCAGATATGATGCAGGACTATACATATATTTAGAGAGATGAACATGAACCACTTGTGTAAGAATTCATACATCACATCCCTAGATTAATCCATAAGTTTCAAATAAAGAACCTTAAATGCTCTGTAAGCACAGTTTCTTGGCCCTCCCATGGGAGTAAGGAAAAAGCTTGTGTGGTGAATTACAAAGCATATCTGAAGCCAGCACATCATTAAGTCAAAATACAGAGTTACCTTGAAAAGAAATCCATAATTAAATATTCTGTGCTTCTCCCCATTTCTTTTCTGCTGCCTGAATCCTCTCCTTCCTTCACCATCCCCTCAAACTCAGTCCTTTTTGCCAGGCATATTGGAAAATAAATTAGTTGGATTTGTGCTATCAGGGAGTCATTAGGGGGATATTTGTCTTTTCCTGTTTCCCTCATTGTTTCTATCAAAGGTTCAAGCATGTGGGTTGTATCTCTCTTTATCTTCATTGTGTTTTACCTTAGAAGAGAAGGTAGGACCCATATCTCTCCCCTACTTGACTTGTCCACAAATTGAGCCAGATGACCAAACTGAAACAAAATGTGAGAAGGTGAATTAGATAAGATTTCTTCTGATTTACTAAACAATTGTAAGTCTGGGTAACACTGCTGATTTGTGCAATCTGTATTTTAATTTGTGCTTGTTTTAGGTATGATTTTCTGTCATTTTAGAAAAGAAAAAAGTGAAAAGAATCTTTTTTTTTTTTTTTTTTTTTTTTTTTTCCTCTCAAGGAACAATTTGATATAGTTGTTTCTTCAATTTAAAATATAGTGTTCTCAAGTTAGTTGAGTTAAACTTGAATGGTCAACCAGATATGCATGTTTATTACCATATGTGTGCTTTCATCAAATGCAGGGAACAATTTCACAGCACGAAGTTTTTGTCTCAGTTTTCAAAGTTCTTCTTTGGGGCCTGTTGGTCGCTGACTTCTCTGGATGAAGTAACCTAGCATTTCTTCTCAAATCCAAAGTGCTATGGAATGAAAAAACAACAGAACATCCAGAAACATGTGAGTCAGTTCAAACAACTCAAATCTTGCAAATATGATCAGAGTCCAAAACATATTTTAGAGAGCAAATCTAGCGTGGTATGAATCCATTTTTATTCCTTTTTTTCTTTTTTTTTTTTTTTTTTTTCCCCTCTAAATGACTGGCTTTGATTTTTTGCATTAGACGTATGTTGTTCTGAAGCTCTTAACTGTGCTTCCTGCACTCTGATCTGACCAAATACTTAAGCACTTTGAAAAAAAAATATTGTGATACTTGAGCAAGAAATGTGATATGGATGAAGCTGGTTGCCTTCAGTAGTGATTTTGACAGTGCCAAATATGAAATGTCTTTGACGCCTTTATATATGCAACATCCTTTCTGCAAATTTGCATTTTACATGTTATAATGATCAAATTTTCTGGTTCATATTCATTCATTTGTTTGTTTGTTTATTTATTTATTTATTTATTGTGCATACAAATGGACAAAGAAGCAATTACTTGCTTGGAAAAAAAAAAAAAAAACAGCCTACATTCTAAGTTGAACACTGGTGCTAATTCTGAATACTCTGTTCTTGGATAACTTGCTTTCTGGCTATAGAAAGCAACCAGTAAGAAAATGCAAGATTCTGAATCAGATGGAGGTGAAAATGTAGCCAAATATGACTTAATTGGTGATAAAAATGTAATAACTGCAACAGACATCTGAATTATTCATTTCTATTGATACGGTAAAAACAACACAGGGCAAGTTGTAATAAACATCTTTGAGGTCAGATAGATAATGAAATCAGTTGCTTATTTCAATAAAAATCAAATGAAGAAGTCTTAATTAAATGATAAGGATATGTTAACCATAATTTGTTTGTATACTTTAAAACTGAATATCAGGGAAGGTGGAGGAAGTTCCTTTTTCACTGTGAAACACATTTTCTCTTTAAGAGGATTTTGCTTTGTGTTACAGTTATTTCATTCCTTTACTTTGAAAGAAAAATGCTACCACTTTCAAAAGCTGAGGCATGTGGAAGTGTTAGCTCCTGTGACTCTGGCAACCAGTACCATTTCCCAGTTTTCCTTTGCTTTACATTGCTGACTCTCATACGCTACTTATATTACAAAGTCTTTCAGGAAGGAACTGCTTTTTTGTGTGTGTTTGTGTAGAAGTCAAGCTAGGTTTGAGTTACTTTTAGTTTGATCCAGTAGACGTAGCTATACCTTCCTATTGCTACCATATGGAGGAAGTGGTCTGCTCCAGAGTATGAGTTCTGGCATTGAATCCTGTGGAATCAGCCCAGATCAAGCCCAAAAGTGAGAATCTAAATGCTGTATGGCCTCCCAATCCAAGGAAAAAAGGATAATGTCCTGGAGGAATCCCTCAGTGTCCACTGTGTCCTGTTAGTGCACTGCCCTATTTCATTAATATTAATGAAATAATCTCTGATTACTCTCTGATAACTTATGTAAAATTGTTTATACAAAGATGTTTTCTAACGACAGCACTATTTAAACTGGTCAGCTGTGAAATCAGCCATAGGCTGTCATTACAGAAGGGTTATGTTAGTGTGTCATTGATACATGGGAAATTGCTTTATTGTGATACCACTCATACTTTTAACCTCTGCCAGAAAAGACATATCAATGTTCAAGAAATACATTAGGTTTTCAATGGTGTTTAAGTGCTTCAGTGCATGAGGCTTTTTTTTTTTTTTCCAGAGATGAAGGCATTTCTGAGAATTAATTGTATATTTGATTTTATATATAATGTGTTCACAAGAAGAAAGGATTGTATTTTCATCATCATGTTTTCAGACCAAGCCTACACAGAAATGCATTTGCACTAATTTAGTTACTTTATCCTGGCATGTTGCATCTGAGAATGCCAAAAGCAGAGATGTGGAGTAAGAATAGGGTGTGAAAATAGAAATACTCCCCAGAATATTCTTCCAGGCTGAATTATTCTTTGTGTTTGTTCATTCATTTTTGATGCAGACTGTTCTACAAAAAGGACTGTATTGCATCCAGCTCTATGAGGCTTGCCAAGTCTAAGGGCCAACCAAGTAATATGTACTGAATAAGCTCCCGGGGCACTGGAAGGACAACAAGGAACATGAGATCTTCCTCAAAAATACAGAAACTATCATTGTCCTCAGATGCTGATGAGACCTAGTAAAATTTTTATTGCAGTCTGAATCCATTTAGGGAATGGTAAAGCCAGAAACCTAAAGTTCACCAAGTACTCAAGTACTCCTTTTGTGACCTGACTGCCAGAGTGCTTCTTTCTTTCTTTCTTTCTTTCTTTCTTTCTTTCTTTCTTTCTTTCTTTCTTTCTTTCTTTCTTTCTTTCTTTCTTTCTTTCTTTCTTTCTTTCTTTCTTTCTTTCTTTCTTTCTTTCTTTCTTTCTTTCTTTCTTTCTTTCTTTCTTTCTTTCTTTCTTTCTTTCTTTCTTTCTTTCTTTCTTTCTTTCTTTCTTTCTTTCTTTCTTTCTTTCTTTCTTTCTTTCTTTCTTTCTTTCTTTCTTTCTTTCTTTCTTTCTTTCTTTCTTTCTTTCTTTCTTTCTTTCTTTCTTTCTTTCTTTCTTTCTTTCTTTCTTTCTTTTTTCCACACAGCTCTTGAATATCCCTGTATGTGGAAAACAACAGAAAGTATGTTGGCTGCTTCTGTAGGTAATCTATTCCGTTGTCTTATTGGTTTGCCTTGTAAGAGAACATTTACAAATGTGTGAAGATGTGGATAGAACAAAAAAGGTTTCGGTCATACATATTTAAAAGTGAAGTCATATAAGGCTTCAGCTTAGAAGATAACACTGTATATTTATTTATCTTCTTAAATCATTGTTGTAGTTCTTGGAGCTCTCCTTGACATCTTATCTATCACAGTGCTTCCACTGAATATTCTAACACAGAGCCGCTTTTAATCTTCAGATGCAAACAAAAGCTTATTTTTTCATACCACCATCACAACCTGACAAAAGAATAGGCTGAATATTGATTTATCTGCTGAAAGAAACTGTCCAAAGATCATTTAAAATATCCCCTGGTCTACTAAATATCCATTATGTGCTGTGTTTTCCTTGCCTTGCCTTGCCTTGCCTTGCCTTGCCTTGCCTTGCCTTGCCTTGCCTTGCCTTGCCTTGCTTTGCCTTGATTCTCACAGGCCATATTTGTAGAGAGCATACTACTGGAACTGACAGCAACTGCAACTTTACTTGCAACTACAACTTTACTTCATGATTGTAACTTTTTGATTTTCACTAGGCACAGTAAAGAGAAGAATGATAAATCAGTAATGTAGTGCATTCTTACCTTGAAAACTATGTTCCATTTTGGTCAACTTGATATGGCAGGAATAGAAAAGTCTTGAGAAAAGTAATGAAAATGACTAAGGTTTCCAGATGAGGAGAGATTAGAAACCCTGGAACTATTTGGTCTCAGTTCCCATAGTCCTCACTCCCATCTCTGATTCACCTGGAGTCATGAGAGATTAACCAGAGTTGGCTGAGGTTTAGACTGCTGACATTGTATATCGGCAGAAGCATTTCCAGGTCACTTATCACTGTGTATCTACGTGTCTATTCTTCCTTTGATGAAATGAAGTCAGCGGCACAGGCACATCTCTAAGAGCAGAAGGATTGTGTCCTTAATCTGAGGGGCGGGAAAAATCTCTAAGAGAAAATGTTTTGCTTTAGAGTACAAATTACTTGGGAAAGATATTTTTATCATGATATATGTGTATGTTGCCTAGCACTATCTGTTCCAATGCTTCTGAAATGTAAACATGAAATATGAAGAAGGATGGAACTAGCAGTGATATATAAATAATAAGTGACGTGGAAAAAGCCCATTAGGAGTTCTCTTAATTTAGTTCTGTCTTAATT
Organism: Anas platyrhynchos; assembly: GCF_047663525.1. Lineage (NCBI taxonomy): Eukaryota > Metazoa > Chordata > Aves > Anseriformes > Anatidae > Anas > Anas platyrhynchos. The sequence continues at coordinate 6,013,447 of NC_092621.1, forward strand.
ATACTATTAGGGTAAATGTCACCAGATGATGCATTTATAGACAGTCTTCCAAATTCTTTTTTTTTTTTTTTTTTTTTTCTTTCTGGAATGCACAGAAAGAATTTAACTAGAGAACATATTTTATAGAATTATTAACCCTGTATGTCGAAAGCTCTGTCAGTTTCAGGAGAGTTTACTGTTTTCCTTGTTTTTCCTTCATTCAATCTGTAAGGCAGAGTTGGTTCTGGGAATTGGATAACTGGTGGTTGGATATAAGAATTCTCAGCATATTTTTTTCTATGTCCATTCTGGGGCTGTTGTACTAATACCAATTAAATGTTATATTCAAATAGCATTCCATGTCACTGATTGTCAAGTCCAAGATACTAGGTAGCTCTGAACAGTGAGACGCAATGATCAGATTAACAGAATGATTTGATTAATGATCAAAATAACAGAAGAACTAATAAGAAGTCGTTACAAAAATCAAATGACTTGATATTAATCTCTGACCCATAGTACCTAGCAAGTTAGTGTCAAAAGCTATAATTATGTTTTTTATCAAATGAATGGTTTATGCTTCCACTAGAAATATAAAGATAAGAGAAGAATATCAAAGTTCATAATTGCTCTGATTTATTTATTTATTTATTTATTTATTTATTTATTTATTTATTTTTCAGAAATACTTACCATTTTTAGGGAAAGAAAATGTTACCAGTTGACTTCTGTGGGTAGAGGTCAAACACGGAGCTAAAATGCTGCAATTTGTTGCCATTCATCACTAAGCAGAAGTAACCTCACTAAACGTCTTATTCTTAGCCTTTTGCATACAAACAACAGGTATATTAGTTCTTTAGAAAGCCAAAACAGAAACAAACAACAAAAACAGTAAAAACACGTTGTTTTCTTAGTGAAATAGGTTTAAGTTAAAATAACTTGTTTTCTTTTATCTGCACAAGGTTACAAGCAGTCATTCAATCTGAAGATCAGGAAAATAATGTTAATATTCATCAGACATTGTTATTTGACCCTGAAGCCAATCTTTTACATACCCAAATTGAAAATGAGGTGTCTCAAGAACAGTCTTTGGGTGCTGAGTACTTCAAAATTCTGACTTGGAGCTCATGAGCAAGAATCTGGTTGGTATTTCTGGTGATTCACTTCTGTGGCGTTTAATATCACAGGATTGTCCTTTTTCATTCTGCATTAATGGTGCCTGTCAGGTGCATAGCACTAGTACCTTATAGTCAGATTTGTGACCTGGCATATCTGTCTTGCAGGTGGCAATTTTGCTTATATCAATTTTTGCCTGTATACATTCTAAAGTGAGTTTTAAAATCCATAATGAAAAGCTTTTTGCAGGAGTTTGGCATGCTGTTCCTGTTGCTAATCCAATTCTTCAGACTCAAAATCATATTTACTGCATAGTAAAAGAATAAGAAAAGAAAAACACAAAACAACTCACCTCAGAATCTAGGCAGCCACCTACTACATAATCTGTCTTCCTTCAGCTCTCCAAAAGTTGAGATTTTAATATCTACTAATGGGCTAAGAACATGCAAATCTTCATCTTTGTCATGTCCTGAGCAGTCACTTTTTGATAAAGTACTGGAAAAAGCCCTTAGGTGCTATTGAAGCCAATGGGATAAAAATATGTATTTAAATATTTCTGCTCTGTAGCTGGGATCCAGACTTGCTCGTACCTCCTATACATCTGTGCTGCAGGCATACTTAGTAAAGGAAAAGATCCCTGTCCAGACTTTCTGCAGACAAGAAGAAAAGAATAGGGACTGGTCATCACTGAGTCTCTAGTCCACCACAGAACGGCAATGAAGCCTAGTGCAGGCGAACAAGTTTCAGTATCTCATTACCAACCAGTAGCAAAAAAAAAAAAAAAAAAAAAAAAAAAAAAAAGGTTTTTGACCTAAGGACAATCCTTTCTCAAAAGCTCTTTTGCAGTTACTTTCACAAAGGGAAGAACAAAAGAACAAAAGCCTACTGCAATGCTTAAACACTTTTTATTTATTATTATTATTTTTTTTATTTTTTTTATTAAGTGGAGTCAAAGAGACTCTGTAAAAGGAAATTACCAGGAAATTCTCATTATTAAATTCTCAGGAAGTAACAGAATAGAAATTAAAAAGTGAACAATAGAAACTATTAAAATGGAAGACTGAAGGCAAATAAACTCATGTAAAAGCCACACAAAATGGATAAAAATACAGTTTCTTGTTTTTAGAAGTCAATAAGCTGATTTGAAACACTTTTTTTTTTTTTTTTCCCAAGATATCTTCTGTTAAACATGAGAAAATTGTCCATCTTGAATTCTACTTCCTCAGTTCATTCTGCCAGCTGGTTTACATTTTTCAGAACTTAATATGTCTTCCTCCCAGACTTTCTTATGTCTGTAATTGTCATTGTGTCTTACTGAGCATAGATTCTTCTTCTATTAATTTCTATTAACTTCTATTAACATCTTCTTCTTCTAAACCATAGACATTTGATGTAATTATCCCACTATTTCACAGCATTTGTACTACGCCCATTTTGTGATTTTTAGTAAATGAGTAGATGAGCATATGAGTAGATTAGTAGATGATCATAAGCATTTAGAGCACAATTTCACCTAAAGATATTAGATAATACTTATGGGAATATCTTTAGTTTTCAAATTCAAATACTTTTTTTTTCTTTTTTTTTTTTTTTTTAAATACTGTATTTAAAGCAAACTTTTTATGTTGATGAATGAATTTTGTATGTATGTATGTAATATGTACGTTATTGAATGAATTTTGAGTAAGTTTTTCATAAACGTCTATCTCTAGAAGTAGTCCAGTTGTGTGGCTCATGTTTTGTTTAGCTAGAACAAGTTCATTCTTCTTTATGAAGGGAAAGAAATAAAAAGAGTGAAAAAAAATCTTATTTCCAACTGAATAGTTTACTGCAGTGTAGTATTTGCTACTAATGCAGCACGATACAGACTAACCAGAGTAATGGCAGAGACACTACCATTTTTTTTTCTCCTATTATAAGATCATAATCTGTTTTAGTCAGTTAAGGATCCAGATCCTCCTGCAGTAGATCTTAAACAATCAGTTTTAAATGTGTCATGTCAGATTGGCCTTTTGCTACATTAACTTTAAACTAGAATGAATTACACTACTTACAACTGTCCTGGCCTAATATAATTTTACCAGTCTTCCTATGTATTATTACCTTTGGACAGCAGCTAGTCTCTTCAGTGACTCCATTAGTATCTCTGAACCTGAGATAACTCCACCTTTCTGATGAAAGGCAATGAAGAAATACATGTCACACAGCATAATTCAGTGTGCCTAATTTATGCAAAATGGAGGTGAGATTTTGCTGTAATATGATTTAAAGAAAACAATTAATTTTGCTGACTTCGTAACACAAACATTAAACATAAACATTATTCTGTATGTTTATGAAACATATGTTGTGAAACTCTAACTCTGTAAACCTACCTCTTGTTCTTATCCCATAAATATCTTCCATTGTCTCAGTCTCAGGAAACCCCTTTCCAAAAAAAAGTACTGTGCTTTGTTTCATGTTGATGTAAATAATTGGAGATTTATCGGAGACCTCATACATCCTTGCTGGACTTTTCTATTTTCTTGGTCATGATCAGTTAAAAATAATTTAAATTATGACATTTTCATCCTTTCTCTTGGAAACACTATTCAGTTGTGTAATATACCAACAATAATACACTAATGTTGGTAGGGGTGTAGGGTGTGTTTTTTTTTCTCCCTTCCCCCCCCACCCCCCCGCAGCCCCCCCTTTTTTTTTTGGTTGTTGTTAGATTTACATATATATATCAGACATTCTGTCTTGGTGGTGTTATAGAATCAGAAAACCTGAGAACAGTTTGGTAAGGAACCCTGCAGTTCATCTAGAACAACCTCCTACTCAAAGCATGAACAACTTGCAAGTCAGCTCAGGCTGTGCAGAAAGCAGTCCCATCAAGTTTTGAAACTGTTTGAGGGTGCGGATTTCACATCCTCTGTTGGCAATTAGTTCCAGTGTTTAGCCACTCTCTATGCAAATTTTATTTTTATTGTATCCACCTAGAATTTCCTTTCTTCTACTTTGTGACCTTTTCCTCTTCCCTTTTCCTCTTCTCTTTTTGCTGTGCACTTCCGTGAAGACCTTAGTTTATCTTATTTTTTTTTTTTTTTTTTTTTTTCTGTCCCTCTATTTAGATACTTGGAGACTGCAATTAAACCACCTATTAAACTTTTCCTGTGCTTCTTCAAACTCTCCTCATTGTCTTTGTGCACATCATGTGCTCCAGTCTCTTACCCACCTTCATGGCCCCCCTTTGTTTTCTCTGTTTTATCAGTGTCTCTCCTGTATTGGAGGAGGTACAATTTGGATTTTCTAATCAAAATGAAGCATCGCAAGTAGAATAAACGCTTCCTTTGACCTATGGCAATGGTCTTTATTAGATATTCTGTTTTTACCATGGTTAATTTTTTGTTCTTCATCTCGTTATAGTATTTGAAAAAGACTGCCATGTTATCCGTTATCCATCTATTTATATTTATGCTTTCTCCAATCTCTGGTTTGTCCTGCAGTGTATGAATGATTTAGGACTCCACTCCTAGGGAGCAACAATCCATATTAATCCAGGGTGAAACATATGAATGATATTCTTCCATCTCTTCTGTAATTCATTAAAGATAAATTTCAGATGAAAGCTGATATCTTAACTAGAACTCTACTCAGAAACCATTTCCTTGATGTAGGACTTCAGGATTAAAACTCATCTTCAATTCTTGCTCTTAATTTTTCAGTATTGTTTTCATGACTTCTTGTGACAGAATAACATGCACAGCATAATGAGTTTGCCACAGCCATAAAGTTCATTGACTTAGACTTTTATCTCAAAATATTGGTATTTATGTGAGTATGTTGATGGATCACAGATGTTCACAGATGACCTAGCTGGTGGTATTATTCAATATAAAACAAAAATACATTTTATCAGCCAGCAGCTCCTGCAAATTTGCATTTCTTCAACCCTTTTATTTTTGTTAAAGTGTTTAAAATATTTCTTTGCAGAACAGAAGCAACACTGAGAGATGAAATGGTTTAGCAGAATTAAGTTTAAAATCTTTAAGGTCTAGCAAAGATGCATTGGAATACATTGCCTAGAAACGCTATGGAATCTTCATCCCCACCACGGTTAGGGCTCTTAGACAAATGTAGACTGGTAATAAAGTATTGAATGCTCAACCTAATTGCAGATCTGATCCATGGAGAAGATGCTCTTTTAAAAATCTAACCCATTCTAATTTATAAAGTCACAGAATTGTAGAATGGTTTGTATTGTGTTATAAATGAAGTATCAACTCAATCTGAGTTTAGTAATATTTATAAAATAAATATTTATAAAAGATAAAAAAGACAAGTAACAAACAATCCTTTAAGTTCCATGACTTACTAAAGTCGAGTACGCATATACATATGTACAAACAGAAAAGGTAACAAACAATCCTTTAAGTTCCATGATGTAACAGTCTCCATTTTCCATTCCTTTTGAACAATATGTCTTGCTTTAAGTTGTCAAGCAACTCGGTCTTTGGGCCTTATGTATCCCGTTCTTCCCGAATCGAAGAAAAGCATATCCATCTCCTTTTCAAGACCAATAGGGCCTAGGTAAAAAGGCACGTTCACGTCAACAGGGGGCATAACAGCAAAAGCCTTTGGTGGCTGTAGTGGTAGAGGGGCGAATGACGATGCAGAGGGGTCGATAACGTAGCAGTCAGATCAGTAAAGGAGCCCACAGCTCCCTCACTGTCTGGTAAACCACATGTTTCTGACTATGGTCCCACATGGCTTTTTGAGGCCTCAGAGACTGCTCACCAGGTGCTGAGCAATTCCACTGCAACCTTGTCGTTTTTAGTTGCAGAGTCCCACACCTTGACTTCAATTTGGTCCCATATTTCAGGATCATAAACCGTCAGATTGTTAATAAGGAGAATAAGCTGTAAGATTACCAGGACAGTCTTTGTTTCTAAGGACATATGATTCCCCATAATGCACAGCTGCTCACCAGCGAGGGGCCCCTTCTCACAGCTCGAGCTTCTCTCCAGCTCCAGTGTGCCTGTTTCCAATGACTTTCTGTACGAGCTTCTCTGAGCAGTTTGCTGAGTTTAGCCGCAACCTATCTTCATGAGGCAATCAATGTACTTGTTCCCATCCTGGTCTCCATTCCGCTAGTCTGCTCCTCTTCATTCCTTCTTTCTGCCCCCCCGATGACGACATAACTTCATTACATCGTGTTGCCTTTTTTTTTTTTTTATCCTGGGGACAGACTCCCCTCTTATACCCTTCTCCCCACAACAGTTCTTTTCAAAACAACTTTTAATTGGTCAAACAACTTTGAATATAATAACAACAGCAAACACCCAGAAACTTCCATGCCTTAACGGCTTGAGAACAAGCAACTGGAGACTGCATGGCTGGTGTCTCCTGAATCACCCTTCTTTGTTCCCTCTAAACTCTTTTACATTCCTGATGGCCTCATCGTTAAGAGTCTGATG